>NC_090258.1:42533336-42553336 GCF_037325665.1 Littorina saxatilis
AACACTATTTATAACTTTATAACACTATTTATAACTTTATAACACTATTTATAACTTTATAACACTATTTATAACTTTATAACACTATTTATAACTTTATAACACTATTTATAACTCACGTGCAAGCCTCGACCCCACTAAACAAAGAAAGTCGCGAGGGATTTCCAACGTGAGTTACAATAGAACATTGTGTAATTGTTTTAGTACACTTTAATGGGTAAGACGTGTGTTGTTATGTTTTTAAACACATCACTGCATCCCATACAGGGCCTCAACGCCTAATCCAGAAGTCTGTGGTCAATGGGTGTGTTTCGTACATATCCGAGATTGAATGTAGTCCGATCATTTGATGTCATATTATTTTGTCAGCTTCTGTTGTAATCTGTGTTTTCACCCTGTATTATTGAGTTCACACTGCTGAAACACTCTGGAGAACAAAACAAACAAGAGGATTTTTTTTTACTCTTGTAAGACGGCAACATCCGCCAAACATGACGTATTTTTTAAACAAATGTTGCAATTTGTTTCGAACATTATTTAGACGTCACGAGTTCCAAAGTCGGCCTGCTGGCAAATGTGTGTCGTGCGACATTTCAATGTGCTGTCGTTCAGAAAGTTCTAGAGATCGTTTACAGTGGCCGGGCGTAAAATAAAAAGAAATGTTTTTGCAGCACGTACTCATAAGGCTACATAAAGTAAGTACTTGTAGGAATTGTCGTTATCGTTCATTCGTTCACAATCACTATTGCTTGTCGCTTTTACTCACAAGCAGAAACACTCTGCAGCCAACAGAAATGTCACAGCGTTCCAGGTTTTATTTCGTAGGTGCATTTTAGTTGTAAGTGGACGCAATTTAAGCAATATCCTTTTTTTCCAGATCCATGATGATAAATATAGGTGGTATGAAACTATTCCCAGGGGCGGATCAGTTGCTTTGTAAGGGGGGGGGTGCACTTTGAATCAAAAGTGAATGTGAAGACCGGCCCCCGTAGCGCAGTGGTTAGCGCATCGGGCTGCGGGCCGAGAGGTCGTGGGTTCGAATCCCATCAGGGTCATGTGGGTTTTTCGGGCTACGGTCGGCTCCTACCCAGAGTGGAAGTGCTATGGTTCCTATGGGAAGGCTGGGATCAAACAGCCGAGTGTCATTCACTTAAAGAATGCGACTTTGAGGGTGCTCAGGTTCTGTATACCTGACCAACACCGCAGGTGCGGCAGTTCTCGGGCCTGGTTGACACCAGGATATATTATGACAGTAAGCGTAGAGTGCTGCCCTGTCACGTAGTCTCAAACCAAATTGGAAATCCATAGCATCATCATTATATTCATCCTCATCTCATTAATCATCCAAAATTATAAAATGTCCTTGCTCTTGTGGCCCTTCATGCCCGGAGCTCTCATGGTGACCTTGGTCTCATTGTTCCTGTTCCATCCTTCCCTGAATAGTACTTCTGCTGTCAGTCTTCAACGTGTGACGTTCTGGGGGGTCGACGGAGGGACGTGGTGACGGTCTGCTCTCTGGAGGGGACGCTCACTTAGTCTGGCTCCGCGACTTAGCAGTCAATGTCGTTAGTAGGGGGCATAGTAGGTAGTGGGCTGATTCCGTTAGCTCGGGACAGACCCCCCCCCCCCCCCCCCCCTCGTCCGCCCCTGATTCCAATGGAGATTTTGTTTCGAACCGATGAAAAAATCTCTTTTTCCTTGGAGCGCCATTGTTATTTCCAAGCCAAGCGTTGGAAGATTCGTGCGCAGCTAAAATTAGACGTACAGTGAATTTTGACGAGTTGTCACCACGAGTGCGCATGCTCAGATATTTACTAAACGTTTTAGCTCTTCAAAGCGCATGCTCAGATATTTACCATGCTCAGATATTTACACAATGGTTTCCTGGGTTTTTCCACAGCTTTACACCACCTTTTACCTTATATGGAGATTAAAAAATACGCGTTTAACCATAAAAGGAACATAAATTGCAGTCAAAGAGTGTACTAAATAGAGATTACACAATGTTCTATTTATAACTCACGATGGGAATCCCGAGAGACTTTCTTTGTTTAGTGGGGCAGCCGAGACCCCCTCAGTGCCCCACTAAACAAAGAAAGTCGCGAGGGATTCCCAACGTGAGTTACAATAGAACATTGTGTAGTTTCTTTAGTACACTTTTAATGCGGTAAGACGTCTGTTGTTATGTTTTTGGACTCATCACTGCGTCTATTTACATCCCATACAGGGCCTCCACGCCTGAACCGGAAGTCTGCATTACAATGCGTGTATTTTGTGCATCCGAACTTGAAAGTAGTCCGATCTTTGATGTCATGTTTCTCAGCTTCTGTTGTAATCTGTGCTGGCACCTATATTGAGTTCACACTGAAACACTCTGGAGAATCAACACATCGGCCAAACCAGAGATCTGAAGGAGTATCTCTGGCCAAACGATGACGTGTTTTGGAAACAAATGTTGCAATTTGTTTCGAACATTTGACGTCACGAGTTCCATAGTCGGTCTCCTGGCAAATGTGTGTTGCGTGGTTCACAACTAGAGATCGTTTACGGTGGCCTGGCGTAAAATAAACAGATATATGTTCTTGCAGCACGCGATGTGTTCTGTCTTCCAAGCTTTAAATTCAGCTAATAAAATGAGTAAAAAAGTTTTTTTTTTAAGAATTCACCAGTTAAATCGCTATGTTGGATGTTCTATTTTGCTTCCCTATTTCTGTTCTGAAGTTTTTGATCATCTGACTACCCTGCTTTTCTATTTGGTAGATAATATGCACTCTTTTCTGAAAAAATGGGTAGGGGGTGGGGGAAGTAAAAGTATCACAGTTCAAGATTTTGCGCGACAAGAGGTGTATTTCTTTTAACAGTGGTAAAGAGGGATAACTCAACTTGGTATCTAACACTATTTCTGAACACTGTAATCACTTTAACACTTTTAATCAATGTTTGTTGGTGTTCCATGCTTCAAATTGAGCTTCAAAATGGATACAAAAGGATTTTTTTCCGAATTCACAAGTAAAATCACTATGTTTAATGTTCTATTTTGCTTCCCTATTTCTCTTCTTCAGTTTGTGATCATCTGATTGTTATTTTGTTTACATTTTCACAATACAATATTGCAACTTATTCAGTAGTGTTTGCGTGAAAAAATCTGATACCTATGCTTAAACTTCAGTCGTTATCTTAAAATTTTGCGCGTTAAGCCCTTTATATTTTGTATTTTCCTGATAAAGCAAACATTGAACTAACAGAAAAAGTAACTTTTAAAACTACCTAATCACTTTGAAATTGGGCCTCCATAGCATCCTCCAGCCTTAACACAACTTTTTCTCCACTTTCTTTAAGTACTAACCTCTTTCCCTTTGTTGCGGATATCATCGTTGCATGACGCAATATCAGGCTCGTTCCGCTTGATCTGATCGTCTTTGTGGTTCACTTCCTGTTCCAGAACCTGCACACGGTTTCGCGCAGCAGCGAGTTCCTGCTGCAGTGTCCTTACCTGTTGAACTAGGCTAGCGCGTTCTGACTGAGTCGAGGTGAGGTCGCGTTGTAGTTGGTGGACATTCTGCTCGAGGTGCTTGATCTGTCAGACACGCAAAACATGGATATAAGGTTCCTGCTTTGCACAGTTCCTTTTGAGACACAGAAAGCGGTCTGCCATGTCGTGGATGCCGTTTGACATCGGCGGTTGCAGAAACGCCAACACTTGTATTTCATATTACTGGTAGCTATGCCGTCATTTTGGTCATATTATTAACAACTATTTCGTCATTTTCGTCATTATTGCTAAAACCTTTTTCGTCATTTTGGTAATTATTGCTTAATACTATGTCGTCATTTTGGTCATATTGCTAAAATAAATGTCGTCATTTTGGTCAGATATTTTGTCACCTTGGTCATAATGCTGAAACTTATTTCGTCATTTTGGTCAGATTGCTAAAAACTATTTCGTTATGTTGGTCCGGTTACTAAAAACAATGTCGTCGTTTTTGTCAGATTGCAAAAGACTATGTTGTCATTTTGGGTCAGGTTGCTAAAAACAATGTCGTGATTTTGGTCAGACCGCTAAACTTGCTCACAGTGGTGTAATCGTTACGTCAAGAACTGTAATCAATTTTCCATCAATTGCCGAACATTATTTAAGGCCAATTAAGACCTAGCAGCAACCTTTCCACTTTCTATTTTTGCCAACTATTTCGTCTTAGGTTTCAAAGAGTCTTTTCTGCACAGACCAAACAAAATTTAACCAATCCCAACCTGTAGCAGTGACTATATTTGGCCTCGTAATTTGTGACAGCGAATTGAAATTAACTTTCTGAACAATAAATCTAAGATTGAGTTTGCAGTGACCTAAAGAACTGAGGAATGTAAAATCACACAAACAGAATCGTAGATAGGCCTCCATAATATTGAACATGGATGCTTTGTCACAAATAGGGTAGCACGTACGGTTCTGTAGGCACGTAAGGAAAAACGCCCAACTTTCCTTTAGTTTTTGTGTGTGTTTGTTTGCTTAACGCCCAGCCGACCACGAAGGGCCATATCAGGCGCTGCTTTGACATTTAACGTGCGCCACACACAAGACAGAAGTCGCAGCACAGGCTTCATGTCTCACCCAGTCACATTATTCTGACACCGGACCAACCAGTCCTAGCACTAACCCCATAATGCCAGACGCCAGGCGGAGCAGCCACTAGATTGCCAATGTTAAAGTCTTAGGTATGACCCGGCCGGGGTTCGAACCCACGACCTCCCGATCACGGGGCGGACGCCGTACCACTAGGCCAACCGTGCAGGTCCTTGAGGGGTACCAAATCCAAAAACAAAGAGCTGTTTCAAAATCAATTGTTTGTCTGTGCACTTAAAAGACCGTTTGGTCGATATATGTTTTGTCAATAGAACACGTTCCAATAACTTACCTTTTTTGTTTGTGTATTCTTGTGGGGTACCACGAAGGACAATTAGATATATAAAACACGAAATAAATACCAAAAACATTCTAATCAGTATACTCTCTCTTCTGTACCAAGTCAATCGCAGGCATGTTAAAACTAACTATACAAAATATAGGTATTTCTCATGAAGTTTTGTTTGAAACATAACTGTTGGTCTTTGATCTCATATTTCCTTCGTTTGAAGTAAAAAAAAAAAAGCAAACTTGTTTAAATAAACCTTATTCTGCAACCAAGAGCGATAATTGTCGTCTGGCATAGCCACAAGGGCATCATTCACATGTCAAATGCGTCTTGTAGATAAAGCTCTTGATACACTTTACTCTGATATACAATTTTCAATAACTTTGCTTGCCATGCCCTGACAATCTGTTTTTGAAGTCAGCAGTAATATTCTCAAAGTTGTTACTTATACCTTACCCGTCCAGTGGTGCCATCGTCGAAAGAACTGCCCGTCCCCTTTCCCAGGTCCAACAGCGCTCTCTTAATCCGAGTCACCTCCGCAAGGTCGATCGCTAACTCTATTCTTGACGTGACATGGGCATTGGCTTGCGAGGAGATGCTGCAGCCAAGGTCCTTGACAAGCGTCTCCATGTCAGGGATCATATCAGTGACGTCATCACGAACAATGATCGCTTCGGATCGTGCCACCAAACGTTTGTGTAACGTCAGCTTCCCTTGTTGACCCAACTGAGTGTTCCTGACGTCACTCACCGACCGCTTCTCGTCAGCGCTCGTCTTGACAATCATGTCGTTCAGACGTTGGCGACCTGCCTTCTCGGCTTTCTCTATGTCGTCAAAGGTAGCTGTTAGCTCAGCAATGGCGGCCTGTTTTTGCTGGTCTATGTCTGTCAGCTGCTGATCCAAACGTGTGATGTCTCGCCTCACATTTGTCTCTCGGGCAGTCAGGATGGCCGTCAGTTCTTGAAGCGTAACTCTGACCTCTCCCACTCTCTCTTCCAGATCCTTCACATCCGGGCACTGACGGTGAACGGTGGTGGCACAACGCAAGCAGACGGACACTTTGTGTGAAGGACAGAACACTTCCGGAAGTTTGTCAGAGTGGACTGCGCATGCTTGGCGATAGTTGGCGGCCAGTTTTTCCTCCGTCAGAGAAGTCAGCTCCTCCGTGTTGTGTAGTTTGGTCGCAGCCTGTTTCTTGTGGACCTTGGTGCACTGTTGGCAGAACATGTCTCTACAGTCCATGCACATAGAGACGGCGGCCACGTTGTCACAGACACAACACACGTGCTGCTCGGAAAGAAGACGGCGGGCCTCTACCAGCGCACCCATTGCCCTGTCTGTCACGAAATTATCTGCGATGTCTGCTAAACTGTTCCCGCTTTTTATGTTTTTCTCGTCTATCATAGGACAGCGACAGAGCGGACACAGCGCCTCGTTTTGTGACTGTAACCATGACACCAGACAATGGCGGCACAACATGTGACCACAGGGAAGAACCTTAGGTTCCTTGAAGTGTTCGTGACAAACACTGCACTCCATTTCATCAGGCTCTACTGAAAGTGACGCAGTTGCCATTGCTTGCACTGACATAAAGAGGGAAAAAGCAATCGGTTGAAAGCCAGTAGTTGAACATCATATATTAATTACATCCGGGGTTTGTGCGCAGCTACCCAACATTGTAATAAGACAGCCACACAATGTAGAGAGAAGTCAGAAAATAGTAGAGTAGTAAAAACTGACACTGATATCCAGATGCCTTGATAGAGATCTATAGACACACATTTAGACACATAGACAAACAGTCTCAACAACCTCGCAGACTCGGAGAGAAATACTGACAATTTCAAACGCGAAACAAAGAGAAATAAGATGAAACCGGAAGAACATAATTGTATTTTATTCCCAGTCAGAGTGGGTGGATTTCAGCACAAGTGAATAAAATACTACAAGTTCACATCACTGTTCATTGGCTCTATCGACACCCGTTTTTAACCGCTTGCTTCCCTTTATAGGATGAACCGTCCATAGATCGTTGTCCTCCCGAACAAAATCCTTTGTATGTTATCGAGCATTGGAAGTTTGGGTTGGGAAATCCTTTCATGCAATGACGTCAGAGCCTTTCGGCGATTGGTCAATGTCGGTCCCGCTTAAAATTGTCGCTACTTGATATTGCTTTCCAAACGTATATGAAGTGAACGGGAGCATAGGGTCAGTTATCAACTTAACTGGCCTCGAACAGTGAGATAAAAAGAACACTACACAAATACGAACGGAGAGACTGGTAAACTCGAGTTGTCGCAACGCTCGAGAACTCAAGTGTAATAATTATTTCGAATTTAAATCTCCCTCGCCTACAGTGCGACAGAATAGCTCAGTTGGTAAAGCATTCGATCATGCGTTATTCCTTAGTTTTGTGGTCCCGGGTTCGATTCTCTTCGACTTTTTTTCTTTTCTTCTGAACTCTTAATTCTTGTATTTTATTAAGTTTCTTATCAAATTAACCCAAAAGGCGCATTATTATTGAGTACTTCCAGCGGAACAATTTCCCCAGATTTACCCATTCTTTTTTGTGTAGTATCCTTGGTTTGGTGAATATTTAGTGCCCTAGGTAACACCGCGACTACATGTTATGATGAAAACAAGAAAACGTACAAAACACAAATACGAACGGGGAAACCGACGAGTCTACAAATGCTGGACCGAAAACCCAGACACGAGGGAGGTATGTTTGAAGTTCAAGTATTAGTTTTCACGCTTATATTTCGTGGGACTCAATGGTAGGGTGGTAGAACGTTTGCCTTTATTGCCGGCGGTCTCGAGTTCGAGTCCCGTAAATGGCAAGACTTTTGTAAAACATTTTTTTCTCAATTGTTCTTGAACTTGTTTTCTTTTTTTCTGAACTCTTTATTCTTGTATTTTATTCTTTTTGATTCATCCCAAAGATTTTGAGTCGTGTATTAAAACTCGAATATATTTCATAAGTGCCCTTGAACAGCTTTCCCAGAATTATGTATTCTATTTTTAGTACGGGATATCCCCAAGAAAAGGTCAAAGGGCATATGTTTCACCGCGTGTGTCGACTGACAGTAATGGTAGTCGAGTACCTCTAGTATGATAGACTTCTGGTGTCAGCCATATAATGCGGTGCGTCTATATGAAACAAAGCAGTGAGAAGTATATTGTATATTGTGGACCAAGTTTCTGGTATTTTGAGGGGTGGCGTCATAGCTGCACGTAAAAGTACAAGTCTTAGCTACAATGAAACCATTTTTATTGTGTTGTAAAGGAATCTCGAGTCTTGAGTCTATATACACAGAGTGCTTCTAGTCAACTTTACAGTCAGTGGAACAAACATGGACGACGTTTAAGCCACTTGACTAAGTAGCCGCCCCCCCCCCTCCTTTCAAACGGGCAAGGCATTTAATTCAATCTTAAAAAAAACCACGAACGTGTTCCAATACTACAGTAGGACCATTCAACTTTCCTGGCAAGGTCTTACCTGTGTTTTGTTAAGGAGAACGTATCAACGGGCGAACACCGTGCCATTCAAATACAGCAGTAGTCATGAGTTGTACTCGTATTACACACAGTGATGACAATAATCACACTTTCAACCGCTTCTTGCACACACATACACACACATACACACCAGTACGCGCGCTCACGCTTACGTCTTTATGCAGATACTTTGAACAGAGTGTCATAGAGGTTTCACAATTTCTGAAGGTATACTTATATATCTATTTTCGGATATCGCAGATTGTGAACTCTTAATTTAAACTTTGCACACATATCACTCAACATACCTTTTCTAACTACAATTTTGAACATGGGGGTAATGGTATGTTTTACACATCGGTGAAAAGATGCATCGGTCAATGTGTTTTTATGGTCTCCCATAAATTAATTTATGTTACTCCCTGGTTTGTGTCAGAAATTACTACATCTCTTATTTTTTTGATATGTGATGGTGTGGACTCTATGTTGCATTGGGTCAATTATTTGTTGAAATCGGTTGGATGATTAAGTACATTTGTTTATGTAAATGAGAAACTGATCTAAGTTTAGCCTTCGAAACCGTTATGTAATTTTGCTATTATCACCCATATTGGGAAAAAAAACACACGTTACAGTGAATAAAATAAAAATCATATCATTCTTACAAACATAAAACAGGGATTTACACCACTTAAAAAAGGTCATGCGACTGTACTAAATAGGCCAGCTATACCCCGTCCAACTACCCAACAACTCACCGCTGTGGACAGCAGCAGGAGGTCAGTGAGGGGTTGAGGTGAAGGCAGACAGCGATGACACAGGTGACGACTGAAGTGAAGACAGACAGCGATGACACAGGTGACGACTGAAGTGAAGACAGACAGCGATGACACAGGTGACGACTGAAGTGAAGACAGACAGCGATGACACAGGTGACGACACAATGTGATGACGGATGTAGTATTTTTTTGCAGACACAACCTTTCGCCTCACTGAAACGGCTAAGTGAGTATTCTTCGACTTGTTTTTGTCAGGTGTAACCAGGTCAAGCGAAGAAAGGTGCAGGTGCGCCTATATAATCAATGCAAGGCAAGTCAAGGCTAAATGTATGCAATACCATTTCAATGACACCATTGTGTAGCTGGATATATTATATATATAATAGCCTAACGTAAACAGGTCACTTTCTCCAGTGCTGTGCCGACGTTTTCTGGCAAGGTTCTCTCTCCTGTTTTACGCGTGTTTGTTTGTGTGTGTGTGTGTGTGTGTGTGTGTGTGTGTGTGTGTGTGTGTGTGTGTGTGTGTGTGTGTGTGTGTGTGTGTGTGTGTGTGTGTGTGTGTGTGTGTGAGTGTGTGTGTGTGTGTATGTGTGTATGTGTGTGTGTGTGTGTGTGTGTGTGTGTGTGTGTGTGTGTGTGTGTGTGTGTAGGTGTCTATACGGGAACCTAGGTGTTTGGGCAGGAACATATAGATGTTTTTTCCGGAACTTTGGAGGGAACCTTAGAACATGTTGCAGGATTTTCGGGAAGGTTCCAGGGAACTCTCCAACATTTTCTGAACCAAGACAGGTTCCCATAAAAGTACCAACAAATTTATGCAAATTTTATGAAATCGCAGTTATCTCCCTTTGACTAAGGTAAATATTTTCGCATTGGCACCAGTCTGTGCCCTTCAACTCGTCACTGTGTTGCCTTCTCTCTCTCTTGTTTGAGTTTGATTTTATTTTTATTTAACTTTTGATTTGAACTTAGTTTGTTTTTATTTGAATTTTTTAAATTTGAATTTTTTTATTTGATTTTATTTTGCCTTGTTTAATGTTTTTTGTTTGATTTTTTATTTGATAATTTTAATAGTGTTTTTGTTTGTTATTTTATTTGATTTGAATTTTGTTTGTTTGTTGACATTTTGGATTCTATTTTCATCTCCCTCGGGAGAAATTTCGGGCAGCCCTCTCAACGAAGGCAAACTCGCAACTTTGGAGTGCACCAGACCCAACCTAGTTAACATTATATTTTTTTTAGAATATTTTTGAGGGGGAGGGGGGGGGGCAGACCGGAGAACCTGGAGTAAAGCCCCGAAATGTGGCCCGAGTTGAAAATGAAATAAAATTGTATTATTATCTCTCTATCTCTTAATGGAAACAAGAAGCGAAGTCTGTTAGCACATTGCGCTGGTTCGAATCTCGGATTGGGGAGGCAATATAATGTTGCTCCATAACTGAAAACTGGTTCGCTGTTGTCAGTATTTTTTTTAAAGGTTAACTGCTTTATTATTCCTCTTTCAGAGTTTTTTTATTACCCAAATACCTGCATGTATCTTTCTTTCTTTATTTATTTGGTGTTTAACGTCGTTTTCAACCTGCATGTATCACATTCATATTGTTGCATATTAAATTATTAAACCATGTTCTCAAACATGCATACATAAGGCGATGTTTTCGTATTTAGATAGACATAGAACAGAAGATGTAATTTGGAAAAATACTAAAATAAAGGAATGAGAACAAGCAGGGGCGGATCAGTTGCTTTGTAAGGGGGGGGGGGGGGGGGGTGCACTTTGAATCGAAAGTGAATGTGATGGGCTCGAAGCGCCCGAATTTGCTAGTGGGATCCCGGGGTATGCCCCCCCGAACATTTGTTTGGCCCAAAGAAGCAAAATGGTGCCATCTGGTGCCATTTGAACTTAGAAATGGTCATAAAATCAGCTTTCCATTTTTTTTTTTACTTTCATGCGACATTGGGTGTGCACGTTAAAGATCCCACGATTGACAAAAGGGTCTTTCCTGGCAAAATTGCTTAGGCACAGTTAATAATTGTCTACCTATACCCGTGTGACTTGGAATAATAGGCCGTGAAAGGTAAATATGCGCCGAAATGGCTGCAATCTACTGGCCGTATAAAATTTCATCTCACACGGCATCACTGCAGAGCGCCTAGAACTGTACCCACGGAATATGCGCGATATAAGACTCATTGATTGATTGATTGATTGATTAATTTAAAGGCTTTATACAAATACAAGGATACATTTCTAACAACAGTTTCTTGAGGGGAAGCCAGGAGCAATCTGAGTCTAAAAGTGCTTGGGTTTTTATAATATTTAAATGGGATGAAATTGTTATATCTCGATGTACAGCCTGCATGAAGCTGGTTTGAGAGCTCGCAGACCTCACAGAGGAGATGTCCTCACCCGCCGCCATCGCCAGAACCGAGTGCAGTGGGGCAACCAGCACCTTCGCTGGACCGTCCAGAATCACTGGAGACACGTGTGGTTCAGCGACGAGTCCTACTTCCTGCTCCAGCGACATGATGGTCGGAGGAGGGTCTACCGGAGAGTAAACGAACGTTACGCGCCCAACTGTGTGGATGAGGCACCCGTTCATGGTGGTGGAGGCGTCATGGTGTGGGGGGCGATCAATACCGCTGGAAGGAGCACCCTGGTGCACGTCCAAGGGCGCATAACTGCCCAGCGATACGTGGAGGAAATTCTGCGCCCACACGCCCTTCCTCTTCTGGCTGACCAGGATGCCATATTCCAGCAGGACAAAGCTCGCCCGCACACAGCACGACTCACCACCCAGTTCCTCACCGACCACCATGTCCAGGTGCTTCCCTGGCCATCCATGTCGCCAGACATGAACCCGATAGAACACCTCTGGGATGAATTGGACAGACGTGTGCGCAGGCGAGAAGAAGCGCCGGCAAATCACCGCGATCTATTGCAGGCACTTCAGGAGGAGTGGGACACCATCCCACAGCAAGATATCCGGCATCTGATCCAGTCCATGCCCAGAAGGTGCCGGGCAGTTGTTGCTGCTCAAGGCAGTCACACCCCCTACTGACTTGACAGCCTCGGCACCCAATCGTATTGATTGACTGATTGATTTGAAGATGCAAATGAACTGTGTGTGCATTCAACTGTGTCCATACCAAATTTCAAACAAATAATCTAAATATTGGATTTTCTGTTAATTTTTTCGAAAAATAAAACAAATTTGGCAAGTAGCAACTATGCGTTTCTTTTTTTGAACAGTATATATCAAAGTATATGTGTGTGTGTGTGTGTGTGTGTGGGTGTGTGTGTGTGTGTGTGTGTATTTGCGCCCGCTGCGTGTGTGTGCGTGTTTGTTTGTGTGTGTGTGTGTGTGTGTGTGTGCATGCGTGCGCGCGTGTGTATATATGCGTTGGTGTGTGTGGGTGTGCAATGCCATGGCTGTGCCAAAGGTATTGCACTTGATGTTAATCATGATTGACACTGTAATTTTTCAAACAAGCACAACCGCACACACACACACACACACATACACACAAACACACACACACACACACACACACACACACACACTACTAGGGTAACAACACTATGGTAACACCACTATGGTACCAATTATAACACTATGGTAACACCATTAGTCAAACACCACCATCGTAACACTACCATGGCAACTACACTATGGTGTCAACACTATGGTAACACCAATATGGTAACACCACCATCGTAACACTACCATGGCAACTACACTATGGTGTCAACACTATGGTAACACCAATATGGTTTACCGTTAGAGCCTACACCTTCCCACTGTACGGAAGACAACACGAGGAAATAGCAACATGTGATCACTCAGAATGTCGTTCATACCACATGTTCAGGAGCATTTTTAAGATACACAAACAAGATCATCAACACAACCCCACAAACAGTGAATAAGAAGACTGTGTTTAAGGGACGCCAGCTACTTCGGCCAGTAACCAAGGTCAAACACTTTATACGTTTGCACACACATTGCACACAAAACACACACACACGCACACACACACACACACACACACACACACACACACACACACACACACGAGCACAACAAACATGACAACAAAAACAACACCAAAAACAAAACATTACCAGATAAACAAAGCACACACAAAAACAACAACTGATAAATAACTATTTTGACAATTTGAATCTTCACAAATTATACACACAGAACATAGCCTTTAACACTGCCGTTGTATACGGCAAAAACGACACATGTCTTAATGTTGTTGCAGCCATGAGGCGTCACTCACACTTTGTAAGGCAAGATCAGTCAGCGTCAACATGTTCCACATCGTCGTCGTCCTGAAATGTTAACGTCATTCGATTCATGACGATTTTGATGTTTTCGTGTTTTAGACTGTATACGTAAATCATTCATCAAAGAGAAATATTCTCTAAATAGTGGGGCCCCCAGTTGAAACGATTGTTCAAATTTGTGTACTAACATATCATTTGGTGTGCTGTTAGAAGACATCGAAAGAATGTAAATTCCAGGGGGGGGGGGGGGGGGGGGGGCAAGCAATTTTTGTCCTCTGGTAAATTTGGTTGCTAGGCAATAAACATAATAAATCCATATTATTGGGTTGTTGTTGTCTTTTTAATGCCTTTATGTGAAAAAATAAATAAATGGTTGAAAAATTAGCCAAAAATCATATTTCGGAACCTTCGGGTAAGGCTATATTTGTAGGTGCTCCCAAATAGAGACAAAAGAAGGCAAATAATAAGCTTGAATTGACCAGGGAACACACCAAAGCTTTGGTGATATACAGGTGAGCCCAGGAACCTAAATAATGTGTATATATCTAACACGTTACTTAACAGTGTGTGTTCAGACTGAAGCAGTGAAGACATGGCAAGCGGCGTGAGTAAAGACACGGACTGGAGCCTGTGCATCTTTTGCCAGAAGGACACAACAGAAAAGCTGATAAATTCCACAGAAGAAAGCTACAGCACAGCAGAGAGACATTTAAAAGGTTTTAAAGCAGTTGGAGCGTTTCAGTCATCACTGAAAATAGACAAATTCAATGATAGGTCAGGGATTGCGTCTTCATTAGCCAAACATGGAGCTAGGTGGCACAAGAACTGCGGTGCTAACTACAACCAAAGAATGTTGGACAGAGCTGAAATGATACGGCATGATGAAGCTGAAAACGATGAAGGCGAGACAGGAAAGAGATCACGCAGAGAGAGTGGGCAAGTTTCTCCACAAGAGACCTGTATGTTTAACTGTGGCAAAACTGGAAATCTGTCCAGAGGTTCTACATACCAGCTTGAGTCACATATTCGGGAAGCTGCTTTGAAGATTGACCCTCAAGTTGACAACAAGTCACGTCTCACGACATTGGGACTGGCTCACATGGCCAGACAAGGGTTTTGCACTTGACGGGAAAGCCATATAATAAGATAATTCGGCCAGATTGAGCCGGTTGAAACTCGCTGAAAGGCTGCTGCAAAGGTCAAAGCCACTGTCAGACCCAATTCACCTTACAGGGTAGCCCTTTTCAGAAATCAGAACAAGTCTACTCAGATGACCAAGAATCTGAAGCTGAAGACAGCCAAGACCAACTGTGGTTTGTTTGCTAGATTGTATGTTGGATGTCAGGCGAGAGGAGGAGACCTTGATGAATTCTTTCAGCACGAAAACCAGTCATTCCCTCCATCAATCTGAGATTCTGGAGAATTGCGCCACGGCAACAAAAGCGATCCCCTGCACTGTTTTGAGAAAACTCATGACCCAGTACTCACTGAACCACAAGTATCAGCTGTTCTCATTGATGGTGCTGCGCTGGTGCACATTCTGAAGCCACGCCAAACACAAACATTCCAAGAGTACAGTGATTCTGTCTTTTTAGCATATGTCCTGATGTGCCTGTCTAACGCTGATCGCGTTGACGTTGTTTGGGGCTGTTACCGTGACAACAGTCTGAAGTCATCAGTGAGGAAAAAACGAGGCTCTGGTGTGAGGAGAAGAGTGAAAGGAGACGTTGCTCTGCCACGCAGCTGGCCAGAATTCCTACGAAACAGTCAAAACAAAGAAGAGCTGTTTCATCCTGTCTGAAAATCTGAAGCTCGTCAAGGAAGACGGGAAAGTGGTCATTGCAACACAAGGTGTGGACTTTGTTAGTTCTAGTGACATTAGTGAGGACCAAAGAGCCAGGTTGTCCCCTTGTTCACACGTAGAGGCTGACACCAGACTGGTTGTACACTGTTCTGACCTGGCCAGAATGAATCACACTGACGTCATGATCAGGAATTTAGACACTGATGTAGTGGTGCTTGCAACAGCTCACTACCATTCCTTCCAGCTGGAAAACCTGTGGGTTGCATTTGTGCTGGATCCCACTATCGTCTTCTGCCTATTCACGACTACGCCCAGAGAAATCACCAGCACCTCTGATGTTTCATTCTCTGACTGGCTGCGACACTGTGTCATCTTTCTTTTGTGTCAGTAAGAAGAGATGCTGGGAAGTGTGGATGTCTGATACAGAATTCACAGCTGTTCCTTTGGGTGCTTGCATCACCGGACAAGTTCAGCCAGATTGAGCGCTTTGTCTCGTTGATGTTCGACAAGACCAGTGTTTCCGACAAGGTGAACGATGCCAGAAAACACCTGATCACGAAGAAAGGGCGCATGCTGGAAAACACCCCACCCACTCAAGCTGCTCTTCTTGAACACACGAAAAGAGCGATCCTGCATGCACTCATCTGGAAGGAAGCTCTCATTCCGCAGCCAGAGATTTCAGATCCTGCAAGCTGGGGCTGGGAAGAAGTTGATGGAACTTTTTCGCCTGTTTGGACATCACTTCCAGATGCATCTAAGATCTGCTCTGAACTAGTAAAATGCAGCTGCAAAAAAGGTTGTAGAGGTCCGTGTAGCTGTGCCACAGCGGGTGTCCCCTGCACAGACTGCTCTTTGCCTCTGTGATGGCAAATGCCAGCGTGACTGAAAGACTGAATTCATGAACCGGTTATGTGAGTAAATCGCTATGGATATAGAAGAAACTATGGTTACAGGTTTCTTTTTCAAACTCTGGCATTATGCATGAAATGCATTTCTTTGTTAACAAATAGTAGAAATACAGCTTCGTGTACAGTATTTGTAAATAGGAGGGCCTCTACAACCTTGTTGAGAATGTATCTGTAGACAATTGACCGGACAGTATGTTTTACATCAGTATGTAGTGTCGAAGTGTCATCTGTCTTTGCTTTAGAATAAAGCAGAATCATGAACCCATTCCAAAAAGATAGCAACTAGCAAGAATATATTTGTCATTTGCATAATTTTAATAGTCAATGTGTAAGCTTGCGATTGTTACTAGACGGTACCGTTCTTGAAAAGAAAACCGATTCATTTGTATATAATTATAAAACGTCAATAGCCAGTGCAGGGGCGGATCACATCATGGGGGTTTACAAATAATAAATAATAATAATAATAATGGACATGTATTAATCGCCGTTTCTCACAAGAGCTCACGGCGATTTACATATTAATTTTTGCCGGGTGAGATGGAATTTTGTACACAATATATCACGCATTCACATCGGCCAGCAAACCTCAAGCCTATTAGGGCGAGCATTCACCTTTCACGGCCTTTATTCCAAGTCACACGGGTATTTGGTGGACATTTTTAGCTATGCCTTTTCAATTTTGCCAGGAAAGACCCTTTTGTCAATCGTGGGATCTTTAACGTGCACACCCCAATGTAGTGTACACGAAGGGACCTCGGTTTTTCGTCTCATCCGAAAGACTAGCACTTGAACCCACCACCTAGGTTAGGAAAGGGGGGAGAAAATTGCGGCCTGACCCAGGCCTGAACACGCAACCTCTCGATTCCGAGCGCAAGGAACAACTCGACGACGCGAAGCGTTTAGTTGTGGGCGCGAAAATGGAGCAATCTGGTGCAATCTGAGCCAAGAAACTTCCCCTAATACACCTTCAAAAAGTAAATTTAAGAAGACAAATGAGATTACCAATAAAAGGAAAATTGACCGATCTGGTGCAACCTGAGCCAGCAAATTACTCAAATACCTTCCGAAACCGTCATTAAAAAGACAAAGGCCAGCTCCTAGGGGGGCCCGGGGGCATGCCCCCCCGGAAATGTTGATAAAAAACAAGGAAAATGGAGGAATCTGGTGCAATTTGAGCCTTCAGTTTCTCTTTACTCTTAAATATATATTTTTTTATAATACTTTTCTTTTTAGGCTGCGGGGGGGGGGGGGGGGGGGGGGAGGGGTGGAAACCCCGGAAACCCCCCTGGATCCGCCCCTCCAGTGTGTTTATTGTCCAGATGTTAGAAACATGGTTCAGGCAAACATAAATGTTAATTCAAAGGTAAACTAAGCTCTTAGTTACAAAGAACTGGTGTTTTGAAAGTTCACCTTCTGCAAAAGTGCGTTTTGAGGGTATGCTTACTAAACAGGTCATATTTTCGTTCATAGACCATTTAGAAGTTGCCCCTCCCTGGCATTTGGACCCTGAGAGATGTCTTTTTAACTGTATAAAGTATCATGTTGGTATACTAATCCGAACAATTCAGCCCCTATTCTGCAGCTAGTCCTAGCACTAAAAATGCGATAGAGAATACACTATCTAACATTATTTTATCTTTCTATTCATACCACGTACACATATAAACACTATTTCAGAATGAAAATAATCAGTGTTGGCCTTCTGCTGAAAAAATTTATAAAATGAGCTAGGCCACAATTCCATGACGACATCATTATACTAATGTGACAATGTGTACTCTGTCACCAAAGTTATTTTAAAGTTACTCCCGGTCATTTCTTTGTCCCTCTATGTGTCCCTGTTTAATTATCTTCCCCTGACCCAAGTTGTGTCTCCCGCTAGGAGTATTGTGTGTTGTAGCTAATTGTGGCTGTGTATGGAGGCTGGTTTTTGATTGACTGTTTGAATGAGTGCGCGCGCGCGAGAGGCAGAATGATAGCGTGGGCTTGATTACACATAGCCGTTGATATTCCATCTGAAAGCGTCTCCGACACGCAGCATCGGGTCAAAGCTAAGTCACTGTGTAGGTATCTAAGCGAGTAACTCTCAAACAAAACAATTTAAGCAACTCTAACTTAGCTTTTTTGACAAGAAAAAAACAAAACAAAAAGTAGGTTGTCTATTTTGTTCATTCGGTTTTTTTTTGGTCCAAATCCAGTAATAATGCGGGAAAGGGAACTAGCTTCGCCTATGAATAGTGTTATGCGGAAGGTCTCGGTGAGAAGAAAAAACAAGTCGCGTAAGGCGAAAATACAATATTTAGTCAAGTAGCTGTCGAACTCACAGAAGTAAACTGAACGCAATGCCATTTTTCAGCAAGACCGTATACTCGTAGCATCGTCAGTCCACCGCTCATGGCAAGAAGAGCGGGGTAGTAGTTGCGCTAAGAAGGATAGCACGCTTTTCTGTGCCTCTCTTTGTTTTAACTTTCTGAGCGTGTTTTTAATCCAAACATATCATATCTATATGTTTTTGGAATCAGGAACCGACAAGGAATAAGATGAAAGTGTTTTTAAATTGATTTGGACAATTTAATTTTGATAATAATTTTTATATATTTAATTTTCAGAGCTTGTTTTTAATCCAAATATAACATATTTATATGTTTTTGGAATCAGCAAATGATGGAAAATAAGATAAACGTAAATTTGGATCGTTTTATAAATTTTTATTTTTTTTTTACAATTTTCCGATTTTTAATGACCAAAGTCATTAATTAATTTTTAAGCCACCAAGCTGAAATGCAATACCGAAGTCCGGGCTTCGTCGAAGATTACTTGACCAAAATTTCAACCAATTTGATTGAAAAATGAGGGCGTGACAGTGCCGCCTCAACTTTCACGAAAAGCCGGATATGACGTCATCAAAGACATTTATCAAAAACATGAAAAAAACATTCGGGGATTTCATACCCAGGAACTCTCATGTCAAATTTCATAAAGATCGGTCCAGTAGTTTAGTCTGAATCGCTCTACACACACACACACACACGCACACACACACGCACGCACACACGCACATACACCACGACCCTCGTTTCGATTCCCCCTCGATGTTAAAATATTTAGTCAAAACTTGACTAAATATAACAAGTCGCGTAAGGCGAAAATACAATATTTAGTCAAGTAGCTGTCAAACTCACAGAATGAAACTGAACGCAATGCCATTTTTCAGCAAGACCGTATACTCGTAGCATCGTCTGTCCACCGCTCATGGCAAAGGCAGTGAAATTGACAAGAAGAGCGGGGTAGTAGTTGCGCTAAGAAGGATAGCACGCTTTTCTGTACCTCTCTTTGTTTTAACTTTCTGAGCGTGTTTTTAATCCAAACATATCATATCTATATGTTTTTGGAATCAGGAACCGACAAGGAATAAGATGAAAGTGTTTTTAAATTGATTTGGACAATTTAATTTTGATAATAATTTTTATATATTTAATTTTCAGAGCTTGTTTTTAATCCGAATATAACATATTTATATGTTTTTGGAATCAGCAAATGATGGAGAATAAGATAAACGTAAATTTGGATCGTTTTATAATTTTTTTATTTTTTTTTACAATTTTCAGATATTTAATGACCAAAGTCATTAATTAATTTTTAAGCCACCAAGCTGAAATGCAATACCGAAGTCCGGGCTTCGTCGAAGATTACTTGACCAAAATTTCAACCAATTTGGTTGAAAAATGAGGGCGTGACAGTGCCGCCTCAACTTTCACGAAAAGCCGGATATGACGTCATCAAAGACATTAATCCAAAAAA
>NC_090258.1:42555836-42585836 GCF_037325665.1 Littorina saxatilis
AAGAGAGGTACAGAAAAGCGTGCTATCCTTCTCAGCGCAACTACTACCCCGCTCTTCTTGTCAATTTCACTGCCTTTGCCATGAACGGTGGACTGACGATGCTACGAGTATACGGTCTTGCTGCGTTGCATTGCGTTCAGTTTCATTCTGTGAGTTCGACAGCTACTTGACTAAATGTTGTATTTTCGCCTTACGCGACTTGTTAAGGGATATAATTATGCACGTCCATAATATAGTGCAAAGGGGATAACATGGATGGGTGACCATCTTTGCCAGTCGATTAAATTACCCACACAAAATCTTCGTTGCGGATGATGATTTGATTGGATGTATTATGCATTTGTTTAGAGGAGTAAAATCTTCTTTGTATATTTGATTTTTGTATGGGGGGTGTTTTTCTTCATCGGGGATGAACGTACTCGGCAGAACTGCACTTGTGTGCATGTGTCTGAAACGTAAAAGCATTTGGACTTCATCATTGTGGAATTAAACCAAACTCCTACGGAATATCTTTCCCAATAAAAACACCCACACACACACACAAAAAGACAATTAAAAGCAATACAGTCTTGGGAGGGGGACATAATCATGTTTCCTATTTCTTAGTTTTTAGATAGTTCTATTTCATGAAATCATTTTAACGTTTACATAAAACTTGAGGCGACACTCTGTTCACAATGCTTAAGCTATACCTCGTTGTCCTTCTTATTTCTATTCTTGGAGAATATCAACTTAGTGTTTAAACAAAATAACGTGTCAAATTATCTCCCTTGGACGCAATGTCTTTTGTTCATAATGTTTTGTTTTTATTGAGGGGTATTTTTAAGTATATCTAACAGTCATATATTTATGTTCAATAAAAAGTTGTTTTAATTTGATGGGGGATATATGAAAATAGAACTGATGTTTGGACTGTGAACAACGATGTTGGTAGGCTTGAAATCTAACGTTGAACCCAAGAATCGTCAAAAACCTAATCAGTTTAAATTGATGTTCTTTTCTTTTTCTTGTTTAATTGTGTGATGCCTTTGCACTGTTTAAGGTATAGAATTGTGCATGTCCATAACATTGCTTAATTGAAACAACGATGGGTGACCATCTTTGCCAGTTGATTAAATTACCCACACAAAACCTTTGATGCAGTTGATGATTTGATTGGATGTATTCTGCATTTGTTTCGGGGAGTAAAATAATGTTTGTATGTTTTATTGTTTTTTGGTATGTTATGGTGCGTGTGTTTTCGTCGGTGATGAGTGTAATCGGCAGGGCAGCAGATTGTGTGTAAACACATTTGGACGACATACTTGTAAATCAAAACATAAGTCTACAGGAGATTTTTTTCCACAAAACAAACACACACACGCGTCAATAATTTGGGGCGGGGATATAGCTCAGTTGGTAGCGCGCTGGATTTGTATTCAGTTGGCCGCTGTCAGCGTGAGTTCGATCCCAGGTTCGGCGGAAATTTATTTCAGAGTCAACTTTGTGTGCAGACTCTCTTCGGTGTCCGAACCCTCCCCCCGTGTACACTACATTGGGTGTGCACGTTAAAGATCCCACGATTGACAAAAGGGTCTTTCCTGGCAAAATTGCTTAGGCACAGTTAATAATTGTCTACCTATACCCGTGTGACTTGGAATAATAGGCCGTGAAAGGTAAATATGCGCCGAAATGGCTGCAATCTACTGGCCGTATAAAATTTCATCTCACACGGCATCATTGCAGAGCGCCTAGAACTGTACCCACGGAATATGCGCGATATAAGCGTCATTGATTGATTGATAATATTGCTTAATTGGAGAAACATGGATGGGTGACTATCTTTGCCAGTCGATTAAATCACCCACACAAAATCGTCGATGCGGTTGATGATTTGATGAGATGCATTCTGCGATTTTTAAGGGGAGTGAAAATCTGTTTGTATATTTGATTGTATTGGGGCATTTTATGGTGGTTTTTTTCTTCGTGGTTGATGCTTCCCACACATATCTGCACGAGCAGGTTTTTAATTTTCTGTTCTTTTGTTGGCATGCTTGTTTGATGAGTTTGCGTTTTATAAGCGATATAACTGTGCACGTCCATCATATCATATTTCCTAATGGGAGAAACATGCATGGGTGACCATCTTTGCCAGTTGATTAAATCATCCACACAAAATCGTCGATGCGGTTGATGATTTGATGATATGTATTCTGCGATTTTTAAGGGGAGTGAAAATCTGTTTGTATATTTGATTGTATGGGGGCATTTTATGGTGTTTTTTTGTTGTTGTGGTTGATGCTTCCCACATATATATGCATGAGCAGTTTATTAATTTTTTATTCTTTTGTTTGCTCGTTTGTTTGATGCTGTTGAGCTTTATAAGCGATATAACTGTGCACGTCCGCAATATTTCTTACTGGGAGAAACAAGGATTGGTGAGCATCTTTGCCAGTCGATTAAATCATCCACACAAAACCTTCGATGCGGTTGATGATTTGATTGGATATATTGTATTATGCTTTTGTTTAGGAGAGTAACAATCTGTTCGTATATTTGATTGTTTGGGGACATGTTATGTTTTTTTTGTTTTCCTTTGTCGGTGATACGTGTACTCGGCAGAGCTGCACATGTTGTGAGAATTTGTCTAAAATATAAAATCATTTGGACTACATAACTGTGGAATTAAACCATACGCCTACGGAATATCGTGTTCACAAAAACACCCACACATACACAAAACAATACAATCTTGGGAGGTTGGCATTTCCATGTTTACTCAAAGTTTCCAGACAGTTCTACTTAATGACATCATTTTAACGTTTACATAAAACTTAAGGCGGGTCTCCGGTGGCCACAATGTTCAGGTGGGTCTCCGGTGGCCACAATGTTCAAGCTATTTTGATGTTGTCTTTCTTGATCTTTATTCTTGGATGATATCAATTTAGTGTTTAAAGAAAAATTCAAATGATCTCCCTGGGACCTACACTTTTTTTGTCCAATGCAATGTGGTTGTAGAGAGCGGAGTGGCGCAGTGGTTAGAGCGTTCGCCTCTCACGCTGGAGGTCGTGGTTCGTCCCCCACTCGGGGACAAATACAAATACAAATACCCGATTTTTCCGAGCGCTCTCCAGTCCACCCAGCTGGAAATGGGTACCTGACCCTATTCAGGGCCGGGGAAGGCAAAGGCAGCGAGGGAGAGGAGATGGGCACCGCCCTCATAAAAAGCTGGCCCCCAGAAAAGTGGAGATCTCTAACATCTCTCTCCCCTACGACCAGATGGTTATGGGAATACCTTTACCTTTACCTTTTAATGTGGTTTTACTGAGGATTATTTTTAAGGGTGTATCAATGAAAAATAAACAACACAATTAATGAAAACAGTCTCAGATAATTGTTCAATGAAAAAAGGGGATTTAGTCTGATAAGGAATACATAAAAATAGATGTGATTTTGGTACTGTCAACAATGACGATGGTAGACTTGCAATCTAACGTTGAACCAAGTGTCTGATGCCATTGCGGTTTTTAAGGGATGTAATTGTGCACGTCCATAATATAGCGTAACATGGATGGGTGACCATCTTTACCAGTCGGTTAAATCACCCACACAAAACCTTCGATGCAGTTGATGACTTGATGAGATGCATTATGCATTTGTTTCGGGGAGTAAAATCTTGTTTGTATATTTGATTGTTTGGGGCATTTTATGATGTGTGGTTTTTTTTCGTCGGTGATGAGTGTAATCGGCAGGGCAGCAGATTGTGTGTAAACACATTTGGACGACATACTTGTAAATTAAAACATAAGTCTACAGGGGATGTTTTCCACAAACAACACCCACTCACGTCCATAATATAGCTTAATTGGAGAAATATGGATGGGTGACCATCTTTGCCAGTCCATGAAATTACCCACACAAAATCTTCGATGCAGTTGATTATTTGATTGGAAGTATTATGAATCATTAGGGGAGTAAACACCTGTTTGTATATTTCATTGTTTTGTGGCCAACATGTTATGGTGTGAGTTTTCTTCGTCATTGATGCGTGTACTCGGCAGAACTTCATATTGTGTGTGCATTTTATCTAAAATAAAAATAAAAACATTTGGACGGCATAATCACGCCCGATAAATAGTTTCAGACAGTTTTTACTATCATAAAGAAATGCATAATATATTCAAACAAACCATCAACTACATCGACGGTTTCGTGTGTGTGATTTCATTAACTGGCATGTTTCTTCAATCATTGCAACAAAAAAAGGATTATATGAGATACAACCAATGACGTGATAGGAGACTGAATGTGGTGGTGGGGGAGGGGGATGAGTGTTTCAGCTGTATCAACTGTTGAGTGAGCATTTAGCTCAACCAATGGCGTGACAGGAGAGTGAATGTGGTGGTGGGGGAGGGGGAGGAGTGTTTTAGTTGTAGCAACAGCTAAGCTTAACCAATGGCCTGACAGGAGACGATACACGCTGAGCTGGCGAAAAAAAAACCCCACTGTGCAGGGAGATGTAGCTGTATAAATATCTCGGCCCACAGCGACCACATCATCTCTCTTCTTGGAGCCCAGCCTTCTAGTTTGTAAGTGTTCCGTTGCTTAGTATTTAATTGCTCTGTATCAGTTTAGCACAATCATGTCGACATTAGTTTGGGAAGTTTAATTAATTCAGGATTATTTGTGTCTTTCTTTCTCAATGTTTACGTGTTGAAATGAACTAAACATAGTGAGAGAAACAAAAGCAAAACAAAGTGAGTAATAGGATGGTTTACATATTGAAGATTTTCTTCTTTAAATGTGTAGCACACGTCCCCAAGCAACGTGCCCACCATTCTCATTGTCGAGTCAGTGTCTGTTTCAGTGCATAGGCTTTACCAGGACATGTCAGAAAACCTTAACTGGAAAGAAAAAACCCAATTCGATTCCACATTGTAATACTTTACCTGATACATTAAACGGAAGAGGAAAGATGTTGTCATGTCATCCACGCATATGATGAAACATTGATTATCGGTGTTATGTCAAACACAAAGTGGATTTATTCTTGTTCTTCTTCTTTTTCTTCTTCTTCTTCTTCGTTCATGGGATTAGACTCCCACGTTCACACGTTTTTAGCACGAGTGGATTTTTACGTGTATGACCGTTTTTACTCCGCCATTCAGGCAGCATACGTCGATTTCGGGGGAGGCATGCTGGGTATTTTCGTGTTTCTATAACCCACCGAACTCTGACATGGATTACAGGATCTTTTCTGTGCGCACTTGGTCTTGTGCTTGCGTGTACACACGAAGGGGGTTGAGTCACTAGCAGGTCTGCACATAAGTTGACCTGGGAGATCGGAAAAATCTCCACTCTTAACCCACCAGGCGGCAGCGACCGGGATTCGAACTCACGACCTACTGATTAGGAGGCCTACGTCTTACCACCAAGCCACTGCGCCCGTCATATCATTATTGATTTGTGTTAACCACAAACAAAACAAAAGAGCCCAGTATTTGTGTTATCAAAAGTAACATACATTCAAAACAGTGAAAAACACACTAATTACTCTTGTTAAACCAAAAATATTAAAGGACTTTTTAAGAAATATGTTGAAAGGCAAACGATAGTCATTTTTCATGTTTGTGCCACAAGCTCAATGTTTAACACAATCTAGTATTGCTTTGCACACAGGACTGCATGTGACTGTCAGTAATCTGCTCAAGAGAAAGACGTTTTGATTTGCACGTGACTGTCAGTAATCTGCTCAAGGGAAAGACGTTTTGATTTGCACGTGACTGTCAGTAATCTGCTCAAGAGAAAGACGTTTCGGTTTGCACGTGACTGTCAGTAATCTGCTCAAGAGAAAGACGTTTTTGTTTGCACGTGACTGTCAGTAATCTGCTCAAGGGAAAGACGTTTTGATTTGCACGTGACTGTCAGTAATCTGCTCAAGAGAAAGACGTTTTAATTTGCACGTGGCTGTCAGTAATCTGCTCAAGAGAAAGACGTTTTAATTTGCACGTGACTGTCAGTAATCTGCTCAAGAGAAAGACGTTTCGGTTTGCACGTGACTGTCAGTAATCTGCTCAAAGGAAAGACGTTTTAATTTGCACGTGACTGTCAGTAATCTGCTCAAGAGAAAGACGTTTTGGTTTGCACGTAACTGTCAGTAATTTGCTCAAGGGAAAGACGTTTCGGTTTGCACGTGACTGTCAGTAATCTGCTCAAGAGAAAGACGTTTCGGTTGCACGTGACTGTCAGTAATCTGCTCAAGGGAAATACGTTTTGGTTTGCACGTGACTGTCAGTAATCTGCTCAAGAGAAAGACGTTTTGATTTGCACGTGACTGTCAGTAATCTGCTCAAGAGAAAGACGTTTTGATTTGCACGTGACTGTCAGTAATCTGCTCAAGGGAAAGACGTTTTGATTTGCACGTACTGGGACAGGCTGATCTTTCTTAACCCAGTGTGGGATTTTCAGTGGGGCGACCACCCCCAACCCAGCGCGTCCCCGGGTGGCGGATAGGGGAACGGTCTTCAGATATGGAGATCAGCCGCTTGCGGCCGCGGACCAAACTGGCTCCGGGTGGGATCCCGGAAAATCCTCCCCCCTGTGCTCTCAGGGTAGGACGTACGGGCCATGAGCTAAGGGTGAGGTAACCCCGACAGAAAACCCCGAATGCTGAAGACGGAGGACCCGGGCCGCACGGCGCATTCTAACAAACCACGGGTACACGCACTTACGCAAATGATGACACAATCAACCAGCACAGATGGAAATGGCGCTCGCCCATTGAGAACCCCCCAGGGTGGAGCAGCGTCGGGTCCCATGCCTCAAAGGGACCCATCCCCAACTACTGGAGGTCCCTCCCGTCCGTCTTGTCACGCCAGGGGACGCGGGAGGAAAGTGACTGGCACCACCACAACCAGGAAGAAACCCAGTCAGCAGCGACCTTTTCAGGTCATGCACTGGAACGCAGAAAGTATCCTGAACAAGAAGACAGAGTTGGAGCATATCCTGCATGAGAAGAACATCAACATCTGCTGTATTCAGGAGACGCACCTGACACCCCAAAAGTCCTTCAAAGTGAGAGGCTACCAATGCCTTAGGTCCGACAGAACAGACCGAAGCAAAGGAGGAATCCTGACCCTCATCAGGAACAACATCAATGCCTGTTTGATAGAAACGCACATGGAGGACTCCGAATATCAGGTGATTCGAATCCAGACGAAGACATCAGAATTCCATCTTGTCAACTTCTACTGCCCCAATGATAGACACCTCGCCCTTGACACGATCCCCGCAAAGGCCTCCAACTTCATTGTGGTGGGTGACTTCAACAGTCATTCACAGAGTTGGGGATATGACCACCTGGATCGGAGAGGAGAAGAGGTGGAGAACTGGCAGGACGACAAAGGTCTCATCCTTTTGAACAGTCCCTTTGACTGCACTACATTCTACTCCAGAAGATGGCACACTACATCAACTCCTGACCTAGCCTTCTGCACGGAAGACATGCACCAGCTAACCAGCAGAGAGGTCGGAGAACAGCTAGGTGGAAGTGACCATCGGCCAGTCTTTTTGACCCTGGGCATGGAGTCCTGCACTGAAGCTTCCTTCCCACGGTGGAACTACAAAAGAGCGAACTGGTTCCTCTTTAGACACCGCACCAGCGAACTCACCAAAGACATCAGAGTCGAGGGTCGAGACATCAATATGGTGGCGAAGGACTTCAATATGAGCATCCTCAGAGCAGCGCGTGAGTCCATTCCCAGGGGTGCCAGGAGAGACTATAAGCCCTACTGGAGCAATGAATTGCAGGAACTGGATGATGATCTGGCAGACGCCAGAAGGGAAGCAGAAGTCAACCCGTCACAAAACAACAACATCCGCCTCCAGGAAGCCAAAGCCAAATTTCTCAAAAAGAAGCTACAGGCAAGACGGAGAAGCTGGCAAGAGAAAACAAGCTCTCTGAACCTTGAGAAGGATGGCAGAAAGCTCTGGAGGCTCACCAAGCAGTTGAATGATGAGAACACCAGCAGAGGAAAGATCACATTAGAAGAGAACGGGAAGGTGCTAACTGGAAAGCATGCTGCCAACCAATTTGCTGAAAGCTATGCAGCTGAGAGCAACCTCCATGTTAGCCCCGAGAAACAGAGAGAAGCAAGAAGAGAGAAAAGAGAGAGACCTGCCAGACAGTCGACAGTGGACGCCATGAGTCAACCACTCACACTCCACGAGCTGCACTCAGCTCTGAAAAAGTCAAAGGCGAAGAAGTCCCCTGGCCCAGACGGCATCACCAACGAGATGCTAACCCACCTTGGTAGTGCAGCAGAGAACAAGCTACTCGAGGTCTTCAACAGCAGCTGGCAAGAAGGATCGCTACCACAACTCTGGCGAGAAGCGATCATGATCCCCATCTTAAAAAAAGGGAAGGATCCAAAGAAGGCCACCAGCTATCGCCCAATCAGCCTCACCAGCTGTGTTGTGAAGACCCTGGAGAGAATTGTGAACGAGCGCCTCAGGTGGTACCTGGAATCCAGGAACCTCCTCGCCCCTGAACAAGCTGGATTCCGACAGTTCCGCAGCACTGAAGATCAGGTCACTTACCTGGCGCAAGAAGTTGAAGATGCCTTTCAGGAACAGAAGCTGGTCTTCGTCACCTGGATAGATCTTCAGAAGGCCTTTGACAAGGTTTGGAAAGATGGACTCCTTGTAAAACTGCTGAGGAAAGGCGTGTCCAGCAACATGTACCAGTGGATTCGCTCTTACCTCTATAATCGCAGGGCAAGAGTTAACGTCGACCAGACCAAAAGCAAGAAGTTCCTCCTTCGTCATGGCGTCCCTCAGGGCGGAGTCCTCTCCCCCACACTCTTCCTTCTCTTCATCGACGATCTGGTGTCTGAGATGCCCAAGGGGATCAAAGCTGCTCTCTACGCAGACGACCTTGTGATCTGGTGCAAGGAGGAGCATGCAAGTACTGCCACCTACAGAATGCAGCAAGCGGCAGATAGGCTGAACGCATGGGCAGAAGATTGGTGCGTCTCCATCAACAAGGAGAAATCCTCCACCACCCTATTCACACTGTCGCCAAAGCAGAAAGCCGGAACCATTAGGCTTGGTGGAACTCCTCTGAGAGAGGATGAAGAAGCAACGTACCTTGGTGTCACCTTTGATAGACGGCAGACCTGGAAACCACACATTGTACAGGCAGAAACGAAGGCCCGGCGCAAGCTAGCCATACTCAGGAAGCTGGCAGGTACCACCTGGGGAGCGAACGAGAAGATACTGAAGACAGTATACCAGGGAACAATCAGACCCCACCTCGAGTACGGCTCCACAGCGTGGTTAACCTCAGCCAAGACAAACCTGCAGACCCTTGACCGTGTGCAAAACCAGGCCCTCCGACTCATCACCGGTGCAATGAAATCCACGCCCATCAAGGAAATGGAGAAGCTTACCACCATCCAACCCCTCTCTCAGAGAAGAGAAGCCAAGACTATGGTACAGGCCGAGAAGCTCAAGTGCCTACCCGACCACCCCATGAAGCACAGACTGAGCAACCTCACCAAGAACCGGCTTAAACGGAGCAGTTTTGTACACGAGAGCAAGAGACTTTCTCGACAGTACAGGGAAGTCCTTCCACAGAACACTCTACCTCTGACTCAAGAAGAAGAGGAAACCCCCAAGGCAACAGAGAAACCAGGCATCCAGATCTGCACCAGTGTTCCACATGTTACCTCAGGAGAAGATCAGAATGACACAGCTCGACAGGCACTCACCTTAGCCCTGATCGACGAACAGTACCCAAAAGAGGCGTGGATCCATGTATACACCGATGGATCAGCAACTAACGCCGTGCTCAATGGAGGTGCAGGCATTCTCATCCAGTTCCCTGGGGGGCATACAGCTACATCCAGCGTTGCCACTGGCAAACACTGCACAAACTATAAAGCAGAAGCAGAAGCTCTCATGCAGGCCGCCTCCTTCGTTCAGGACTCCGCAGACCCTTGCTACCAAGTTGTCTTCCTCTCAGACGCCCTTTCAGTCCTTCAGGCCCTAGAGAACGACAAACTCCCACAGCTGGCCAAAGCATTACAGATGGTCAGACAAACCAGAAGAGTTGTCCTCCAGTGGATACCAGCACACTGTGGGATACCAGGAAATGAAAGGGCAGATGAGCTGGCAAAAGAAGGAGCCGTGGAAGACCAACCTGAAAACAGTGTCAGCTTTAGTGAGCAGAAGACAATCATCAAGGCATTGATGAGGCCAAGGACAAACAGAGATGACTACCACACAATGTCCAGAGAGCAGCAAGTCAACCTCATCAGGCTGCGTACTGGCCACAACAGGCTCAATGCTCACATGAACCGAAAGTTCAAGCTGGCGCCATCACCAACCTGTGCCTGCGGTCAAGAGGACCAAACAGCGGAACACATCTTACAGCGATGTCCCTTACTAGATGAGGAACGAAAAGAAGTGTGGCCGTCACCAACTCCCTTGCAGACCAAACTATACGGCAGTCGACAGGAGTTGGAGAAAACGACAACATTTATCACCAGTGCTGGACTGATTGTGTAACCTCTGCGAACGCCAAGAAGAAGAAGAAGAAGATTGCACGTGACTGTCAGTAAACTGCTCAAGGGAAAGACGTTTTGGTTTGCACGTGACTGTCAGTAATCTGCTCAAGAGAAAGACGTTTTGATTTGCACGTAACTGTCAGTAATCTGCTCAAGAGAAAGAGGTTTTGATTTGCACGTGACTGTCAGTAATCTGCTCAAGGGAAAGACGTTTCGGTTTGCACGTGACTGTCAGTAATCTGCTCAAGAGAAAGACGTTTTGATTTGCACGTGACTGTCAGTAATCTGCTCAAGAGAAAGACGTTTTGATTTGCACGTGACTGTCAATAATCTGCTCAAGAGACAGACGTTTTGATTTGCACGTGACTGTCAGTAATCTGCTCAAGAGAAAGAGGTTTTGATTTGCTCGTGACTGTCAGTAATCTGCTCAAGGGAAAGACGTTTCGGTTTGCACGTGACTGTCAGTAATCTGCTCAAGGGAAAGACGTTTCGGTTTGCACGTGACTGTCAGTAATCTGCTCAAGGGAAAGACGTTTCGGTTTGCACGTGACTGTCAGTAATCTGCTCAAGAGAAAGACGTTTCGGTTTGCACGTGACTGTCAGTAATCTGCTCAAGAGAAAGACGTTTTGATTTGCACGTGACTGTCAGTAATCTGTTCAAGGGAAAGACGTTTCGGTTTGCACGTGACTGTCAGTAATCTGCTCAAGGGAAAAACGTTTTGATGTGCACGTGACTGTCAGTATTCTGCTCAAGGGAAAGACGTTTTGGTTTGCACGTGACTGTCAGTAATCTGCTCAAGAGAAAGAAGTTTTGGTTTGCACGTGACTGTCAGTAATCTGCTCAAGAGAAAGAAGTTTTGGTTTGCACGTGACTGTCAGTAATCTGCTCAAGAGAAAGACGTTTCGGTTTGCACGTGACTGTCAGTAATCTGCTCAAAGGAAAGACGTTTTAATTTGCACGTGACTGTCAGTAATCTGCTCAAAGGAAAGACGTTTTAATTTGCACGTGACTGTCAGTAATCTGCTCAAGGGAAAGACGTTTCGGTTTGCACGGGCGTGTTTGGGCCAGTCAGCGTCCCTCATGCACCGAAGCAGATATGTCCAAATTCACTTGTGAAAATTAAAAAACGACCGGCAAATTGAAAAAAAAAAGAAAATACAAAAGTATAATATGCGTGACGTCACATGCGTTTGAATCGGACATTTAGGGTGAAAACGTCACTCCAATTTTTGACATTACAAACGTTATAGTAGCGTTACATTTACTGTGACATTTTCGAGTGAACACAAATGATAACAGCTGCTCTCCTAGTTAAGGTGATTTGGTGTATTGATTGCACTGCCACTTTGTTGTCAGATCTGATTTGCAGCAAACTTTGAAGATGCCGTTGTCATCAGCCTTGTTCCTACCTCTGGTGCTGTTCGTCAGTGTTGTCACCTTTGAGTTCTCATTGGCAGGTATGATTAACATGGGTTCTCTTTATACCTAACACTCAAGTTGACCCCCAGAAATGCAACCAATAAAAACACTGATATCACTGTTGAACGACCTACTTCATATTTGGTGTACAATTACTTGAGATTATCCATGATCAGGTCATATAGTGGACAATGGGTCTCCCCCACGGAGGATTGCCTTCGTGTCATTGGACAATAGAGCGCACCACTTGCAAGCGTGAGTTAAACACGAAGGGATTCTTTTTTTTAAAGTCAGTTTGAGTTCATGTGTTCAAAATAACCCCTCCGAACGTTTGCCTGTTTGGGGATTGCCCTGTACCTGGCTAACATTGCTGTCTTTAAGTCTCCGATGATATGGGGGTTATTTTGCCATCTCCGACCTATAGATATGTTAAAAGGAACAAGTTTTCAAGGGTTTAAATCGGGTGCGTTTTGCTACCGCTCAATTATTCAAACCTCGTACTGCTGAGTCTAACCCCAAATTCGAAAACACAATGTTTTGAAAGAGCATACCAGTTAAAGTTGTTGACTAAAGAAATTGACGAGTTAATACATTTTAAAAGTAGGTGTAGTTAAACCAACAACCATTGTCAACATGTAGCTTCTGCATGTCAACGGTACATGGCTGTTCACCAAATACTTAGAAACAACAACAATGACTGTTCAACATGTAGCTTGTCCATGTCAACGGTACATATGACTATCCACTAAATGCTGAGAGACAACACGCTTGTCCTGTTCTGTGTTAGGCGTGCATGTGTGAAATAGAGATAAGAGCCATAACAATAAAACAAGATGGTACAGAGGACTTCCAATGTAACTTCAACACAAATTTAGAATGTTTCCATTTCAATATTTTCCTTTCTATGATTTCTCTCAGACGAGAAAGCATGCTCCATTAGACGTCACGGAACACTGACAATGTTCAACGGAGAAACAACGGACGTGGAGCTTCCATGTAAGTATCGTCTCGCGGACTTCACGTGCGTGGACTACCGGGTCAAGGTCACTCCAGGCAGCGCGGTAGACCAGGAAGACAGTCACCGTTTCTCCCCGAACACCGTGTGGGTCAAAGTGGTCAACGCTAATACCAGTGAATTCGTGAAGATACGAACCTCAGTGAGACGACTGGACAAGGTTTGGAATGACCATAGACACACATCTGCTAGCCGCACGTTTAACTAGGGGTTACAAACCGAGTCTCAGTGGATATTCAACAGAATGGTCGAAGTTAGTTGATCATGAACATTTTGAGCTTTAGCGAGATATTTCATGACCACGAACTATAAGAACATTACTTTAAATATCCGCTGAAACGAGGTGTGTGCGTATTTTATTTACTTTTCTTTTGGAGTCAGGTTTTTTTTTCTCAGAAAAAGGGAGATTTTGTGCCACAGGGTGATCAAAGCATAATCACTCTTGTCAGACTTCTGGCGCAGTTGGGCACGATGATCAAACTTGATGCGCGGTGGTATCGTTATGTCATAATAATTTGATTCTCTTCACACTTCCAAGCAGTTACTTTGGGTTTGACAGAAACTGATCGAGCACACATTTATGATATGATAAGATAAGATTAGATAACGTAAGAAAACTTCAATGTCCATGTTCATTGTACATAAACATGGACATTTATCTTGTTGCACCTCACTGGCCTACTTATAACACAGAGACAGCGATTAAAAAAGAATAATCGTAAATAAACACAGTTTTACGAGTAACCGTTACAGTGCTTGCCATTCAAAGGTGTTGAGTGTTAGTGTGAATGTGTTTCATCAAGTTCGTATTGCTGTTTACACGAAAAGATTGTATTGGTCAGCTAACCTCATTGGAGACGGAATGGTACTTTAAATAGATTTAAATAAATGTAGTTGTCTACTGAGTGGAACAAGTATAGACATGTGGTCGTTTATCGGATAGATATGTAATCATGTTGATGTTGTTTTGTTGTTGGTATGGTGGTGGTAGTGGTGACAATGGTAATCATGGTGATGGGGTTGACATTGTTGTTGTTGTTGTTGTTGTTGTTGTTGTTGTTGTTGTTGTTGTTGTTAATGATGATGGCTTTGGCGATTATAATGATGCTTAGTGTTGCGGTTAATGTTGTTAATTAACCGACAGGAAATGTATAGTGCTAAACCGATTTGTGTATAATAAGACACGATCTGTTCCCCTCTTTTATAACGGAAGCTTACGCTTTGATGTTTCAGAAGAACTTTTGTTGAACTTCGTGAGAAACACGCTAATGTGAACGAGACTTGCCAATATCAATATTGTGTCCTGATCTAACGCATGCTCTTTCTGCAATACAGTTCGGCAAAAACAGAACCACCAACCCCTGGCAGGTAAAAGAGGGCTCTGAGTGCGTTGTGGACTTCGCAGACTACGACCAGTCCAGGGCAGCTGCTGTGTTGAGGAAGGACGGAGTCTTCAGCGTGGAGTTCAGCAGTGCGAAACGGAGCGTGGTCGTCACGTGCTCGGACCGAGAGTTTGTCTCGGAGGGTCTGCCAGTGTCACTGTGTGGTACGGATATCTGCCTGTTGGCATAGCTGCGGGTTGTGACTGTATCTGTCACTGTACTTTTCTCGTTAACCGTCATGTAAACGTAGCTTTTAAAATGATAAATCTAAGCCGATGATGGCTTGGTTAAAACCGATGAGCAGCGTTGTCTTTCTGACTACAAGTGATCAGCGCCCTCTTTCTTTCAGTTGTGAGCATCCCGCTGAAAAACGTGCGAGTGAAAAAGAGTCAAAGAAAAATGTACGCATTTGTTTAAAGATGTGTAAGAAAATGCTTGAAGAATTCTCTCTCTCTCTCTCTCTCTCCCTCTCTCTCTCTCTCTCTCTCTCTCTCTCTCTCTCTCTCTCTCTCTCTCTCTCTCTCTCTCTCTCTCTCTCTCTCGCTCTCTCTCTCTCTCTCTCTCTCTCTCTCTCTCTCTCTCTCTCTCTCTCTCTCTCTCTCTCTCTCTCTCTCTCTCTCTGATGTTTGATGTGATAGTTCTTTGATTTTATTGTTTTCTGTTCTTGTTGACCCTATATTAGGGCGAGGGCTGGATGTAAAAAAGCAATATTCTTGCTTATCTATTACCCTCGATAATAAAGATTTTGTCTTGTCTTGTCTTGTCTTGTCTCTCTCAATAAACACATTAACAACATTTATTTTTTATATTTTTTATATTAAACATACCAATAAGCACGTTCTTTTACACTTTGAAAACAATAAATTAATGCACAAAAATCAAACAGGTTTAACCCCAAAACACTCATGTGAAACAATGTATTTGACCAATGGCTAACCAATTAACAATAACCTGTTATGTGCTGCTATTTGTTGACTTTTGACCTAATTGATTGACAACTATATCTGGTTACATGTTAAAATCTAAAGTACTTTGTTTTTTAACCAATCACACTCTTGTAAACAAAGGTTTGGAGCACCACAAGGTTCTATGTTTGGTCTGTTACTATTTTCAATCTATTATAACGACCTTCCAATATTTGTAAAATACATGTGCACACTGTGGCAGATGATACCACAATTCATTCCGGTCACCAATATCCTATTGAAATAGCAAAAAATCCCCCAAGATTCCCCTAATCGATTGCTAGAATTGTCAGAACTAAACCATTTGTCACTGAACCCAAATAAAACTAAATGCATGCGTCTAACCACGAGATAAAAACGACCAAATCTTTCATCTAGATTTCCGACATTGCAAATATGAAATCAAGATGTAACCAAAGTCGAAAGCCATAAAGTCTTGGGAATAACCATTGATAACAACCTGTCTCAGTCACAAAATCAAAACGCTTTGCAAAAGCTCATTTAAAAATATATATAAGGTTTTAAAGATTAAACTGTTTCTAACCCACGCACAAGGAAAGATAGAAATTTGTTAATGTTATAGTAAAAACATTACTTAAAAAAAAAAAAAAAAAAAAAAAAAATCAATGAAGAAGGATGCTCCCCGCCAACAACAACAAAAAAACAAAAGCAAAAAAAGGCAAAAAAGAAAGGGTTGAAGCAGCCTGCATGCAACTGAGATTTAAAAAAAAAAAAAAAAAAAAAAAAAAAAAAAAGGAAAGATAGAAATTAATTCTTTTAAAAATACATCTCTTTCCACGTATGATTATAAAAGATTACAGTTTCTTCCTATCAACTTAGGATTTTCCTATAACAAAGGTGTAATAATTAATATATACAATTATGTCAGGGAATGCTTTTTAACTCATTGCTTCAAATTTACAAAATAAATATATCAATAGCATTAAACACATGGATTATTCAAACTCAAAGAATTGACCTGTACAAGTTCAGTCTCTCATATTCGTGGGGCCTTATGTGGAACTCCATTCCTGATGTATTTAAGTCACAAACCAATGAACCAACTTTCAAGACCCTTGTCACACTGTCTCTCTTGCACAACTTGTAAGTACAATTGTTTTGTAGCTGTTACAATATTAGTACTATCTGATTGTATTGAACCACATGATTCTACACAATGCACAACTTGTAAGTACAATTGTTTTGTAGCTGATAAAGTATTAGTACTCTCTGATTGTATTGAACCACATGATTCTACACAATGCACAACTTGTACGTACAATTGTCTTGTAGCTGTTAAAGTATTAGTACTCTCTGATTGTATCGAACCATATGATTCTAGACAATGCACAAAGAGCATTTATTAGGCAAACACAAAATGCGTTATAATTTTCCATCATTGCCAATGCATCATATAATGCATTTAAAATGTCTTGTTGATTGCTGGACATGTTGATTATATTGATGTGTTATGTAGTAAGCCGGATAAAGAAAAAAAAAAAACAGGTTGGTATTGCGGATTATGTCACCCTCGAAAACAATTCCATTCAATTCAATTCAATTCTCTCTCTGACGCCCCACGTTTAAAAACGTGTCCATGTGCTTTCAAATCATGCAGGGGACGAGACAACGACTGACGCCATGAACAATGCGATGACGACCCTCTTTCCGGGCCAAGAGAATATGACAGATGACGCCCTTGTCAGTTACATCGTGCTGAATCACGACAATGTCGTTCAGAGGTAACTCACAACCTTTTATTCAAACATGGCTATTTGTTTTCTAAACTAAACTGGAATGGTCTCATGTAATAATCAAACGTGTCCGCTCAGTATACATCATGTGCACTCGTCTTCTACTCGTCGACGTCAACTAGTAACTGGTGTCGTCTACATTTGCTGTAAATGTTCTTCGTCTGTACAAAACCCCAAGCATTCAAACGAGCACTTAAAACGCACCTCTTCAAGAAATACAACCCCTGATTTTGTTTTCTCAGTCCATCAGTAGGCTACATGTAGTGTATTTGTTGTTTTAGTGATAATGTGTATACACATTTAGGGCTGTTTTTCAGTATTAATAACATGTTCTGTTTGATTAAGGGTATTCAGCTGGTATTTCCTTGTTTGTACTACCTATTTTATTCATGTTTTTATTACTTAATTAGTGGAAGAATCTGTTGTAATGTATGTTTGATGGTGTATGCTTTTAATCAAGCGTTGCTGACTATGAATGTAGATGTAAATGCTTGTATAACTGTGTTTGAATTTTAAATGTGTCAAGCGCAAAGAGCATAATTTTTATTTTTTTTTTAATTTTTTTTTTTGAGAGCTAGTGCGTGCTCACATGCCTTTGAGGATTCTGGGTGACAAAATCAGTCCATTCGTATCTCGTCCAGACATCGCATGACACTGGACAAGTTGCATTCTGTGCATAAATGAATCATTGTGATCCCTTTTCTTCATGCGAATGAGCTGTTTAATTTAACTACTAGACATTCACAAGGTTTGGACATGCTTAAGAGCTCTATTGAAAACACATTTTGTCGTATGTTAGGCCTACTGCATGCACGCGAAAGTCTCAGCATGCTTGCAAGAACGAAGATGACACGATGTCCGTCGAAAACGTCTTATGTGACATATATACAAGTTTATGGAGGCGACTACCGGATTTAAAATAATTCTTCCCCAATTGGCTCAAATTTAGTTTTTCGACAAAAATTCATAAAATACACACTTCTTTCTAATTGCAAAAACTTTTCATGTTTGTAATCGCATCATTCGAAATTACCTTAGATTGTGAAAAGTTCTTTTCATGTTCGACAAAATCAAAATGTTTGCCCCATGCTTATACAAGATCTGTGCATGCTTAAAGTTACAGATCGTTTTTTTTTTGTTTTTTTTTTTTGACCTCAGTTGCATGCAGGCTGCTGCAACCCTTTTTTTTTCTTTTTTTTTTGTTTGGCGGGGAGCATCCTTCTTCATGGGTCTTTTTATTTTTTATTTTTTCTACTTCTGTCCGCTTATCCTTAATACCTAGCCTGGACATGTATTCATATAATGGACACTCTTCACTACAGTTACTCTAACGTTACAGCTATTTCATTCACCTTTGCTATGTCTAGTAGTTTGTGCGTTTGTTTGCGTGTATGTGCGTGTGTGTGTGTGAGTGCGTGTGTGTGTGTGTGTGTGTGTGTTGTTGTTGTTGTTGTTGTTCCCATATTTCTGTTAAGTAATATCATTTTCAGCGGGACAATACATAACAAGTTAATTAATCCAACGCTCGATGGACAAAGGCGAGAATTTACAAATTACCAATTACAGTACTAGTTTTCAGCACAGCATCATACGGCGCATATATAAATAACTTTACATTAACAACACTATACTACTATTTATCTATATTCTTATACACAGTTCAATTTTACTAGAGATTTCGAAGTCGAGCTTGGTTCTGAAATAAGACCTTCATGTTAGTTTTTGGATTTCCGTACTTAAACTGGCTTATGCACATTTTCGATATCAATATAAGGTGATTAATTATGAAGGTTTTCTCTCTGGGGATATCACGTGTGAAATACCCAAAAAGAGCCTCTTCGCAGCTTAACTTTATATTTTTGCCTGTACATTTAAATATGTACCCTTGACATTCCTGCCATATGGGTTGCACTGCTCTACACTGCCAGAAAAAGTGCTCGATGAAGTCGGTTTCGTTACAATACTGACAGAGATTTGTTTGACGAATTCCCATCTTATGTAGCAAAATGTTGGTGGGATATATATTGTGTAAAATTTTCCAATGCAATAGACGAAGACGGGTTTCTGTCGAGCATTCGTTAGCTAATTTCCAGTGTTTATCTTCTAATGTAATATTTAATTTGTTCGACCAAAATCCAGCTGAGCTTGGCTCCTTTATCTCATAATTTAACATCTTTAGGCGAATTTGGCGTGGAGATAATTGTATAAATGGCATATGATAAGACCGGGCCTGACCCGTATCACGCAATAATAGAGCTTTAATGGCAGTCTGTATTGCATTATATTCAAATAGGCGAGACTGTTTATATCCAGTTAGTTCACATATTTTCTCAAAAGAGCACATGTCGTTATCGTTAAAGACATCTTTAACAACGCATATTTTAGCCTTTATCCAGTCATTCATGTATAGCGTTTGCTTCCTGTACCTTATATTTGTATTATTCCATAAGGTTTGATTGCGTACACTTATCTGCTGTTCATTACTGCTTATTTCTTTGATCTTGTGTTTATTGTTTAGCCAGGTGATAAAAGCTTGTTTCCAGAAATATTGCTTTATGGAACCTAGTCCTTTAAAATGTTCTGCACTCACATTTGAGCGCAAACAGCATAGGCGTTCGCCCAGATTTAAAAAGGATGCTAATGGAATCTGTTGCCACTTTGCGTTACTTCCGTCCAGCAGCCTCATAATCCATGAAATTAGAAATGATGTTTGTACATCTTTGACATTAATCATTTTCAGACCTCCATGATTTGTCTCTTGGCACATTACTTTTCTATTAACTTTTTCATACGCTCTTTTGTTTGAATATTTTTTCTTCCAGATAAATCGGAATAGAGATGAATTTAGCTTATTGAGGAAGTTTTCTGTGGCACATAGAGATTGCAGTACGTAAGTAAACTGTGACAACATTAATGTTTTGACTATACATATTTTCCCCATTATACTTAGGTTTCTTTTCGACCATGTTGCTATTAATGCATTTACTTTATGTAGTTTAGGTTCCCAGTTTTCTTCTAGGTTGGAGGCTGAGACAGAGTTGTTGAAATGAATTCCTAAGATTTTGATTTGTTTTTTCCAAATAATATTACATGGTCGGTCAGCAGAAAATTTATTTATACCAAGCCACATTGCTTCTGTCTTTTGATCATTCATTGCTAACCCTGAAAATTTTGAAAACTGAGTTATAAGATGTAATACGTTTCTTAGGTCTTTCTCATCTTGTAGGAAGAAACTAATGTCGTCAGCATACATAAGTAGTTTAAGAATTTCACCATGTCTATCAGAATTCCTTGGCATTTTAATCCCTTTAACATCTTGATCTGCACGGATTTTGATTGCTAACACTTCGATGGCCAGAACAAAGGCTAATGGCGAAAATGGACATCCTTGTCTTATTCCAGCATCACATGGGAATGGACTCGAGATCCATCCCATGTAATTAATACTACTCTCTGTATTTTTTGTTGAAGTATCGACCCACCTAATAAAGTATTTACCAAATCCGAACTTTTGGAACGCCCAGAGCATATATTCTTTAGAAATCGTGTCAAAAGCAGCTCTGTAATCTAGCGCCATTAAAATACCTGGTTGATTACTGTTATTCATATATTCAATGACGTCATCGATCATTCTAATAACAGTGCTGGAATTTCTTTTTTTTAGAAACCCAACTTGATCTTCACTTATTAAGTTATTGATGACTTGATTTAATCTGTTTGCAAGGCATTTCGCTAATAGTTTATAGTCGGTGTTTGTTACAGATATAGGACGCCAGTTATTTAGGTGCTCTCGTTTCAACCCCTTTCCTTTGTGTATCAGTGTGATTGCTGCTCGCTTCTGGGATACAGATAGTTCCCCTTTTTCAAAGGCTGACCAAAAAGAGGATAATAACATTTTGTTTATATTACTCCAAAAGAACTTTATGAAATTGGTTGTTATTCCATCCAATCCTGGAGCAGAATTACTTCGCATTCCCTTAAGTGCAAAAAGGAGTTCTTTTTCTGTAATTTCTTGATCAATACTGCCCTTTTGCTCTTCTGATAATTTTGGAATGTCAGTATTTTTTAAAAATTCGTCCCCAAGAAGGTTATTAAAATTGGTGTTTTTAGTGTATCTGTTAGTAAAGAAGCGGGTTTGTTCCTTTAATATTTCAGACTGACTTGTAATAAATTCATTCTCTGTTATTTCTATTCTATCTAGTATCTTGTTTTTTGCGTGAGCTTTCTCTAAGTTTAGGAAATAACGCGTGTTTTTCTCACCCTCCTCAATGAATTTTATCCTAGATCTAATTTGTGCCCCTTTAGCTTCTTGTATTGTAAATATTTCTAGCTCCTGCTTGATGTGCTCTCGCTTAGTCACCAATCTGGCGTTACTGGGGTCCAGAGCCAAAAGTCTGTCTGTTTCATTCAACTGCTGTTGTAAAAGGGTGTGTTTGTTTATACTGAGAGTTTTCTTTTCTCTAGAATACGATATACACATCTCTCTTATTTTTATTTTACATATATCCCATCTTATTTGTGCATCTTCATTACTTGATTCTTCTTCATATTTTTTAAGAAATATATTGATGTTGTCAACTAATGCTTTATCGTGCAGTAGGCTATCATTAAACTTCCAGTATGATGGACCACGCAACACGTGCGTTACTTTGTAGGTCAAGATGACCTGTCGGTGATCTGAATGAGCCACTGACTGTATAATACAGTCGCTGGCGTGGTCGACCACTCCACTAGAGGCTAAAATGTAATCAAGTCTTCTTGCTATAAATGGGTTCTTGCGACTCCACGTACATTCTTTGCAGTCCGGGTTAAAGAGTCTCCACATATCATCCAGCTGACAGTCACTCAAAAGACGTTTAAAATTGTCTATAGCTTTCTGTGCATGATCATCACCACAAATTACATCAAGTGAATTTGACAGAACACAATTGAAATCTCCACATACAATAACGTCATCTGTTTCAATCGTTTCAATGTGGGTACTTAATTTTTTAAGAAAAAGTTCTTTCTCATTCACTATTGTTGGGGAATACACATTGATTACATTCAGTTTCTTATCATCTATCTGAATTTCTACACCTAGCATTCGGTCTGTTTTAAACACACATTTTACATCATGTTGAAAGTTCTTATTCACTAAAACTAGCTGACCCATACTGTGGTTGGAGACAGTGGAATAAAACATCTTCCCTCCCCATTCTTTTTCCCATAGTTCCTTAACGTCGTCAGTGATATAAGACTCTTGTACGCATATTATATCTGTTTTTTCTTTCTTTTTGTTATTGAAAAACGTTTTTCTTTTTATCGCATTTCTCAATCCGTGTATGTTAACAGAACATATTTTGATAGTATCCATATTAATTCATATTAATCAATCAAAAGTTACATATATGGTCAAATCGGTGTGAGTACTCGTAAGTCCGTGGGGCAGGCCAGTCCGTTAACCGCAAGTAACCATGGATGAGACAAAATCAGGTCTCAGTCTCCTCAGTCGTGCTCACTGCTTGGTTGTCCGTGTCGGTCGTCTCGTTCTCGGTCTCACGTGCGATCCGTGTCGCCCCACTCAGAGGAGGGGATTCCCCTCCTGTCTCAACGCGGGCGGACTTGGACGAGTCCATGTCTGTCTCTGGTGAGGGGTGCTGACGCTTGTTTGGGGGACATGAGCGTGATCTGACTTGCGAAAGAAACGATTGTTTGAGTGAGTTCCTTGAGCTTCTGGCCGGGGTGGAGGGGGGGTGTAGAGGAAGAAACGGGTGGGGGCATGGTGTTCCTGAACATAGGCCAGGTGGGCACAGACGTACCAGCGTTCTGGGTCCCCAGTACAGCAGCAGAAGCAAAGAGCATACTTGTAAAGTTATGATGTTGCGCTATATAAATGCTCATTTATTATTACACCCCCGGTATAGGGGTGTGTATAGGTTTCACTCGATGTGTTTGTTTGTGTTCGCAAGTAGATCTCAAGACTGAACGGACCGATCGTCACCAAACTTGGTGAACAGGTTCTATACATTCCTGAGACGGTCCTTACAAAAATTGGGACCAGTCAAACACACGGTTAGGGAGTTATTGGTGGATTTTGGGTTTTTTGGGGGATCAACTACGGCATAACTCTTCCTTATCTTCTCCATGTTTTCAGCGTTTACCTCCCTTCCTTCGTATGGTGCACTATATTCCCTTCGGATATTCCCGGCGTTCTGTTACTATTTTTAGAAGGTCACCGCAGTGTCCAGAACGTAAATTGAACCCGTAAATTATCCTCACTGTAAAAGTGCAAAGGTCGAATCAATTTATAGCCACGCGAAAAATACACTCTCATCTATCTCTATATATTTATACAATAGATATAGATATATATATATATACGGCTTCTCTGTGTGTGTGTGTTTGAGTGTGTCTGTAGAAAACACCTGTGTATTGCACAGTTCTGTTTGTGATGTGGTACCTAGGGCGTCGTCGACAAGTATGGGACTCGACATGATATGATCAGGAATGGCATTATGGCCCCTGAATCATGTTCGTGCTGTTCCCATTCCACGAGTCTGGAAGGGACCTAAGCTTGACGGGTCCATGGTTCGAAGCCGGCGTACAGTGCGCCACTCAAGCCGGGTATTCGGCTCTACTTGCTACCCGGCGAAGCGGCAGATACACCCCGGACAAAATCTGGTCGATGAGATATTTCAATACCTGCTCTCAGCGCGCAGCGCAAACCGATTTTTTTTTTGGGATCTTTTGTTTTCTGTATGCGGTCAGTAGGTGTTACAGAAAGAGTTATATTGATTTGTCTTTTTCTCCGCCTGTCTCTTTGTCCACTCAATCAACTTATTTTAACCACACTTGTTAGCAGTGCCTTCTCAGTTGGTGGCAGTGAGAATGGTAAGGACGGGGGTGTTTTTCCTACCTCGGAGGAATTTCTTGTTATTATTATTATTATTATTATTATTATTATTATTATTATTATTATTACAAATTAAGCATAGACAACTGGCATGAAAAGGCGAAGGAAGGGCAAGCGAAAGCGGAATTGTATGTGCTGGTTTCCAGGCAGTAACAGCTGAGTGTGGTGGATCTATTTGCACCAAGGAGAGAAGGACGTGACACACGTTTTAGTCACAGTGAATCGTGCAAGTGTCCAAGTAAATGTGATAACTTAAAGGCAGTTTCAGACACGTAAGCGTTGCGTACAGACAAAACACAACGTAAAAAAGTATCAGATATAAGCTTGGACGCACGTGCTTTCTTTTATTAAGGTGACTCTCCGCTGGAACGTAACTTAGTCGGTATCGCGCCGGCCTTAAAACCAGTTAGTTGCTATCGGCGTGGGTTCGAACTCTGTAATTCCAAGAATCAACGTTTGCAAACTCTTTCAGGTGTTCGAACACCACTGTGCGCATACATGCACACGATAAAGATCCTGAGCTAACCGAAAACAATCGCAGGACTCGGAAACCACGAATACATGCAGGAACACACTCCCCAAGAACAATAAAATATACTCATACATGCATACAATATACAGAATGCAAAAACCCCGTCTGCTACTTGTTGTAGTCCCAGGGGTTGTGAATCTGGACCAATACATGTCTAGTACGTGTGAGCGTGATGTCATCTCGACACCTACACGTCTTGGTAACACTTGCTGTATTTACTAGGTCAGAACGCGCTTTGAAATCTATTATATAACTTGGGGGAGAAAGTTCGTTTACACTATCATCTAAAAAAAACACGTTTCAATTTGCTCGCCTTGTCATTCCTCCCAGTAAATATTTAGCGTGATTAAAAATACCCTCTCATTCTTTCACATACTGGCACAGGCACCAATCAGCCGCTACTCTCAGGACATGCGCACAGCTTCCTAGCATTATGCCTGTCTGAATTTACTTCGCACTTTCCACATTCCTAGCATTCTGCCTGGCTGAATTTACTTCGCACTTTCCACATTCCTAGCATTATGCCTGGCTGAATTTACTTTGCACTTTCCACATTCCTAGCATTCTGTCTGTCTGAATGTACTTCGCATTTTTTCACATTCCTAGCATTCTGCCTGGCTGAATTTACTTTGCACTTTCCACATTCCTAGCATTCTGTCTGTCTGAATGTACTTCGCACTTTCCACATTCCTAGCATTCTGTCTGTCTGAATGTACTTCGCACTTTCCACATTCCTAGCATCATGTCTGTCTGAATGCACTTCGCACTTTCCCCATTCCTAGCATCATGTCTGTCTGAATGTACTTCGCACTTTCCACATTCCTAGCATCCTGTCTGTCTGAATTTACTTCGCACTTTCCCCATTCCTAGCATCCTGTCTGTCTGAATTTACTTCGCACTTTCCACATTCCTAGCATCCTGTCTGTCTGAATTTACTTCGCACTTTCCACATTCCTAGCATCCTGTCTGTCTGAATTTACTTCGCACTTTCCACATTCCTAGCATCCTGTCTGTCTGAATGTACTTCGCACTTTCCCCATTCCTAGCATCCTGTCTGTCTGAATGTACTTCGCATTTTTCACATTCCTAGCATTCTGTCTGTCTGAATGTACTTCGCACTTTCCACATTCCTAGCATTCTGTCTGTCTGAATGTACTTCGCACTTTCCACATTCCTAGCATCATGTCTGTCTGAATGTACTTCGCACTTTCCACATTCCTAGCATCATGTCTGTCTGAATGCACTTCGCACTTTCCCCATTCCTAGCATCATGTCTGTCTGAATGTACTTCGCACTTTCCACATTCCTAGCATCATGTCTGTCTGAATGTACTTCGCACTTTCCCCATTCCTAGCATCATGTCTGTCTGAATGTACTTCGCACTTTCCACATTCCTAGCATTCTGTCTGTCTGAATTTACTTCGCACTTTCCACATTCCTAGCATTCTGTCTGTCTGAATGTACTTCGCACTTTCCACATTCCTAGCATTCTGTCTGTCTGAATGTACTTCGCACTTTCCACATTCCTAGCATTCTGCCTGGCTAAATTTACTTCGCACTTTCCACATTCCTAGCATTCTGCCTGGCTGAATTTACTTCGCACTTTCCACATTCCTAGCATTCTGCCTGGCTGAATTTACTTCGCACTTTCCACATTCCTAGCATTCTGCCTGGCTGAATTTACTTTGCACTTTCCACATTCCTAGCATCATGTCTGTCTAAATTTACTTCGCACTTTCCACATTCCTAGCATCATGTCTGTCTAAATTTACTTCGCACTTTCCACATTCTTAGCATTCTGCCTGGCTCAATTTACTTCGCACTTTCCACATTCCTAGCAATATGCCTGGCTGAATTTACTTTGCACTTTCCACATTCCTAGCATTCTGCCTGGCTGAATTTACTTCGCACTTTCCACTTTTTTCCTCGTTTTCTCAAACAGCTTCCAAGCAATCTGCCAGGCTGTGTCTCTCACCGTGAGAACAAACCCTTATCATGAAAATACTACTTTCCGCTACTCAGTCATTGCACGCAACACACACGCATTACCCCCCTTTAAACATTGTTCAGCAGCATGATATATTATGACCTATTTATCTCCGATCAACCTCATTTCTTGTACAATGTGTTTTCCTACGTACTATGTTAACTTACATTTCCTACTTTATGAATGTTGTTTCTCGCCGTGCATTCTGTACAATATGACACTGGAATAATCCAGTGTATGAATTTAAAGTTACATTTTTCTTTGAACCTTGCTCATGAATGCGATCGGGATGAGCATTGACTTGATGTCAATGTTGCAGTGCAACCTGCAAGGATCTGGCCAGCAAATTCACAAGCTGTCAAGACAAAGAGCAAGCCGCGATGGAGTGCGTGGCCATCTTTGCTGATCCATCGCAAGCCGAGTGCCTGGCAACGTCAGACACGTCCCTGGCTGGCTACTATTACGACTGTCTGACGTCTGTGTGTGATGGCGACACCTCGGCTGTGGATCCCATGAACAACTACATCAGTGACAACTGCGGTAAGCGCTTTTAACTAACACAAATCACTGGCGCCTGTTTATTTACACTATAATATCTAGCATTTTAAGTCAATATAGAATTTATTCTGTAGTAGAAGCAATTCTATTTTAGAATTTTTTGATAGAAACACTTAAGACCGAACTGATATTTGGAGACACAGATATGTATCCAGCATCATTACATTCTACGCTTCCCATCATAAAACAAACTAGGCAGATGCGTTTGAGAGCAGGTCTTTCTGATGAGGCTGTTGATTGTAAAACCAATGATATGCCTGGAAAGGGCATTCATTTTCCTACCTTATTCAAACAACAGATTGAGTTGACATGACGTAGTGTCTATACAGTGCAAGGGCGGGTCCAGAATCTTAAGGAAGGGGGGGCCCACCCACACTCTTTTGCACAAACATGACGGCGTGAAGCGCCTGAATTGAGGGCATGAAGCGCCTGAATTGAGGGCATGAAGCGCCTGAATCGAGGGCATGAAGCGCCTGAATTGAGGGCATGAAGCGCCTGAATTAAGGGCGTGAATTGAGGGCATGAAGCGCCTGAATTGAGGGCATGAAGCGCCTGAACTGAGGGCATGAAGTGCCTGAATTGAGGGCGTGAAGCGCCTGAATTGAGGGCATGAAGCGCCTGAATTGAGGGCGTGAAGCGCCTGAATTGAGGGCGTGAAGCGCGTGAATTGAGGGCATGAAGCGCCTGAATTGAGGGCATGAAGCGCCTGAATTGAGGGCGTGAAGCGCCTGAATTGAGGGCATGAAGCGCCTGAATTGAGGGCATGAAGCGCCTGAATTGAGGGCATGAAGCGCCTGAATTGAGGGCATGAAGCGCTTGAATTGAGGGCGTGTAGCGCCTGAATTGAGGGCATGAAGCGCCTGAATTAAGGGCATGAAGCGCCTGAATTGAGGGCATGAAACGCCTAAATTGAGGGCATGAAGCGCCAGAATTGAGGGCATGAAGCGCCTGAACTGAGGGCATGAAGTGCCTGAATTGAGGGCGTGAAGCGCCTGAATTGAGGGCATGAAGCGCCTGAATTGAGGGCGTGAAGCGCCTGAATTGAGGGCATGAAGCGCCTGAATTAAGGGCGTGAATTGAGGGCATGAAGCGCCTGAATTGAGGGCATGTTTAATATATTGAAGTTTTAAGTCGAATTTTGGAAAGGACAGTTACATTACCCCCTTAACCAGATAAATATGTAGTTGTACTTATCAACTTGAGATGCAGCTGTCACAAACTTGAAAATGAATCAAGAAGAAAAAGTAATGTTGATCGGGAAGATAGGCTATGGAGATGTTGTGACATGAATTCATTGGGTAATGAATTTCATTTTGAATTCGAATGTCCAGAATTCAGTGCAGATTACATCCACCCCTCCAAAGTATATATCTGTACTCTATGTTTTCTCCTTGCACGTTCGTGTTTGGCAGCAAAACTGTAAGCTTGACACGTGCAACTTGTGAGCGCGCGCATCATTCTGAACGTAATTTCCAGGACGCCATTTGCCGTCACATGCGGTCTCGCCATTTGCAGGGCCCCAACGAATCAGAAGTTCGACTCGTCTGGTCGCCGAAGGTTCATTCCATGCGGTAATAGTGGGGGCGATCGTGTCAATATTTGCTTTTCATTGAAGACTGCCTCGATCGCTTCACACACTGACACAACTAGACGAGTCGTATCGCTGAGAGCTCAGTTCTGTTGTACGTTGTAGGGGTAAGACAATGCATTGGCTCGTCTTCAGTCTCGGCAAGCAAGAGTCGCATCGCACGTGAAGAAGCTGAATTGACCTTGCACTGCTTTTTTATTCGTGTGTCTTGCTTTCGATCACGTTAATTTGAAAAGGGAGACTACTGCGTCAACCTTCACAGCAGGCTCTGCAGTTATTATTTAGTATTATTATTATATGCAATTTATGTCGCGCACATATCTCAATTCAAGGCGATTCAAGGCGCAGGGATTTATTTATGCCGTGTGAGATGGATTTTTTTTTTTACACAATGTATCACGCACTCACATCGGCCAACAAACCTCAAGCCAAATTAAGGCGAGCATTCACCTTTCACGGCCTATCATTCCAAGTCACACGGCTATTTGGTGAACATTTTTATCTATGCCTATACAATTTTGCCAGGAAAGACCATTTTTTGTCAATCGTGGGATCTTTAACGTGCACACCCCAATGTAGTGTACACGAATGGACCTCGGTTTTTCGTCTCATCCGAAAGACTAGCACTTGAACCCACCACCTAGGTTAGAAAAGGGGGGAGACAATTGCTAACGCCCTGACCCAGGGTCGAACTCGCAACCTCTCGCTTCCGAGGCAAGTGCGTTTACCACTCGGCCACATTGGCCTTAGATAGCGCGAGCTAATTATGGCCGACACCTGTGAATGGGCGGTTCTGGTGAGATTATGCCCCTGGATGGTAACTGGCGCCACCTCGCGGCAAGATCACACGAGAAAGGAAATAACCGTGCATTGGTCTCAAATAGCATATCGGTTTGGTAACAGTTCGTGTGTAAGTCGTGCATTTTATACGGTAAAAGACAATGGTCGGTTCTGGTGAGGTTATGCCCCTTCTTTTTTCCGCTGGTAACTGGCGCCACCTCGCGGCATGATCACAGGAGTTGTCTCGCGTTATCACCCCAGAAGCGCTCATTGTAGAGTTCTGTTTGCGATAGGGTCTGGGTGCTGCGGTCTGCTTGTATGTTCTTGGTTTCCTTTGCGTAACCATGACAGTTTTTATAGGGCTTAGAAACTAGCTCTAACATTCTCAATCCTGTTTGATTGGGCTTCGCCTCCAAAGGCGATTGTTGTGTTTCGGAACTCGCTCACATTAAAGTAACGTTTTTCAGCTTTTTTTCTGAAATGGAGCGACCCTAGTTCCCAAGCGACAGGACAGTAAAGTTATAAATATCAAATAATTATCAAATAAAAATACATGGCGTGTGTGTGTTGTTCAGGA
>NC_090258.1:42593336-42620836 GCF_037325665.1 Littorina saxatilis
AAACGGCTTTTTCAAGAGAAAAATAAAACAGAAAAAGTTGACTGTATGATGTTAAAAAAAAAAAAAAATAATAAAAGGTGAAAATGTGTATCTGGTTTTTGTTTCGTTCTGTTTTTTTAGTGTTAAAAACTGACCTATGATTAAAGAGCAGATATCACCCTCGAGGTGCACCGCAATTTTGAAGAACTCGTAGCCTTTTCTTATTGAGTATTTATTCTGCAAAATAGTATATGCAGGATCATTAACAAAACCACCGTAACTGGTAAAATGTCTTAATTTGCTGAATAACAATAGGTTCTTTTAAATGTTAAATTCAAAAAGTCATATCAAGCATCATACAGAACTGTTCATAACCTAAAAAAAAAGAAAAGACACTGCAGTCCTTCTCACATATTTTAATGACTGTCAGCTAATTTTAACATTATAAATCGAGATAAACACATTGAAAGAAATTTTGTTTGTTTTGTTTTTGATCACAAATCGTAGTGTAAAACTTGTGTAACACTTTTTTTTATGAGTAGTGCAGGTATTTTCCGAGAAAAGGGCGTGTCTCTTGTTTTCGGCGAACACTGTTTTTGTGATGCCTCTGTTTTAAAACAATCTTCTTTTTTAAGTTGAAATTCATTCAAACAAACGGCGTCACCACTCCTACTTTGCCAGATTAATTGGTCATGATGGTCAAGCGTTCATCGAACTCACCCCCTGTTTATTAAAACAGACCTAGTAAGAAAACCGGACAAGAAACAGTTGTTATGTAGTCAATAATTTGAATAGAAATTTGATTTTGGGAAAAGATTGGTTAGTGAAACATAGCGTTCGATTTTGTTTCTGAGCAAGAGGATAGTACCGCCGTGATGGCGGAACTCAAGACAATACTGAAGAACCAGCGCAAAATGGAGTATACCATTAATAAATTAAAACAAATGAGTGAGGATGCAGGAGAAACTCAACGAAAAGTCCTCAAAAGGACGAGGAAAAGGGACGATTCTGATGTCCAAACCAAAATGCGTAAACGAATTAATCTCATCTTAAAAACAACGCAGAAAATGCACAGGAACTCAACAAAGTTAAACGTGTAAAGTTTCATCCTGAGAGCGGCGCCTCTGAGACCACAACGAGATCATCCCCGCAAGAAGAGGGTCGCCAGGGCGACCTCAAGACCCCCCCCCCTCAACACAACCACAGGCAATGTTAATACAGCACCACAGGCTATGTTAATACAGCACCACAGGCTATGTTCATACAACACCACAGGCTATGCTAATACAGCACCACACGCTATGTTGATACAGCACCAGGGGCTATGTTAATACAACGCCACAGGCTATGCTAATACAGCACCACAGGCTATGTTAATACAGCACCACAGGCTATGCTAATACAGCACCACAGGCTATGTTAATACAGCACCACAGGCTATGTTAATACAGCACCACAGGCTATGTTAATACAGCACCACAGGCTATGTTAATACAGCACCACAGGCTATGCTAATACAGCACCACAGGCTATGTTAATACAGCACCACAGGCTATGTTGATACAGCACCACGGGCTATGTTAATACAGCACCACATGCTATGTTGATACAGCACCACAGGCTATGTTCATTCAGCACCACAGGCTATGTTTATACAGCACCACAGGCTATGTTGATACAGCACCACATGCTAGGTTCATACAGCACCACATGCTATGTTGATACAGCACCACAGGCTATGTTCATTCAGCACCACATGCTATGTTCATTCAGCACCACAGGCTATGTTGATACAGCACCACAGGCTATGTTCATACAGCACCACAGGCTATGTGAGGACTGGGTGGCCGAGTGGTAACGCACTTGCGAATCGGAATCGAGAGGTTGCGTGTTCGACCCTGGGTCAGGCCGCTATTTTCTCCCCCCTTTCCTAACCTAGGTGGTGGGTTCAAGTGCTAGTCTTTCGGATGAGACGAAAAACCGAGGTCCCTTCGTGTACACTACATTGGGGGTGCACGTTAAAGATCCCACGATTGACAAAAGGGTCTTTCCGGGCAAAATTGTATTGGCATAGATAAAAATGTCCACCAAATACCCGTGTGACTTGGAATAATAGGCCGTGAAAAGTAGGATATGCGCCGAAATGGCTGCGATCTGCTGGCCGATGTGAATGCGTGATGTATTGTGTAAAAAATTCCATCTCACACGGCATAAATAAATCCCTGCGCTTAGAACTGTACCCACGGAATACGCGCGATATAAGCGTCATATTGATTGATTGATATGTTGATACAGCACCACAGGCTGTTTGTTTGTTTGTTTGTTTGCCAAGTCAGGCAGGAACAAGACAGCAAGAGGGTAGTACCGCCGTGATGGCGGAACTCAAGACAATAAAGAACCAGCGCGAAATGGAGTATACCATTTATAAATTAAAAAAAATAAGTGAGGATGCAGGAGAAACTCAACGAAAAATCCTCAAAAGTATGAGGAAAAGGGACAGACTGTGTTCATACAGCACCACAGGCTATGTTCATACAGCACCACATGCTATGTTCATACAGCACCACAGTCTATGTCCATACAGCACCACAGGCTATGTTCATACAGCACCACAGGCTATGTTTATACAGCACCACAGGCTATGTTCATACAGCACCACGGGCTATGTACATACAGCACCACAGGCTATATCTATACAGCACCACAGGCTATGTTGATTTGGCGTCGGGCCTTTTTGGACTGGCCACACAAGGCGAAATAAACACTTTAAACCCATATCAATAAAATGTATAGGTATGAATCAAAATTAGAGAAGGGGCAGGAGGCACAACTTTAGCTTATGAATAGTTATGTACAGAAGACTAATGAGAAGGTACAACAACTATTTCAAGCCCTAGCAGACAATCACAAATATATTAAAGATGTTAGCACGTATTTCAGACAACGCATGGACAATCTAGATAAATAGGACTTAGAAGTCGCATGGGTTTTGATTTCCTTGATTCAAAAGTCACGTTATTTCTCTGACTTCGAACACCAATTAAATGTCATTTTACAAGGATTTCACCATTTAGTTCAACGTAGGCTCTCTCCCTTGTTAGTTCCCGAATACATGTTAAAGCGAGCCCTTTCAAAAATTGAAAATACCCTTCGCCGACGTCATCCGGTTTTTAATGTGATTAACCACCACCCAGCTTATTACTACCAGCAGCAGTCGGTGATGTACGCGTTTCACCAGTTAGAGTTGACAGCTTTGATAAATTAGCGAGGATGTACGAAAAGTTATATAAACTGTATGCATGTATGTAAAAGTCAATTCTCCAAGAACTCTGTGACGACTCTCTTGGAAGTCACTGCTCTACTCTATACGAGAGAGACTATACCATTGAGAACTCTCTGACGACTCTCTTCGAAGTCACTGCTCTACTCTATACGAGAGAGACTATACCATTGAGAACTCTCTGACGACTCTCTTGGAAGTCACTGCTCTACTCTATACGAGAGAGACTATACCATTGAGAACTCTCTGACGACTCTCTTCGAAGTCACTGCTCTACTCTATACGAGAGAGACTATACCACTGAGAACTCTCTGACGACTCTCTTGGAAGTCACTGCTCTACTCTATACGAGAGAGACTATACCATTGAGCCAAGTCACTGCTCTACTCTATACGAGAGAGACTATACCATTGAGCCAAGTCACTGCTCTACTCTATACGAGAGAGACTATACCATTAAGCCAAGTCACTGCTCTACTCTATACGAGAGAGACTATACCATTGAGAACTCTCTGACGACTCTCTTGGAAGTCACTGCTCTACTCTATACGAGAGAGACTATACCATTGAGAACTCTCTGACGACTCTCTTCGAAGTCACTGCTCTACTCTATACGAGAGAGACTATACCATTGAGAACTCTCTGACGACTCTCTTCGAAGTCACTGCTCTACTCTATACGAGAGAGACTTTACCATTGAGAACTCTCTGACGACTCTCTTCGAAGTCACTGCTCTACTCTATACGAGAGAGACTATATTATTGAGAACTCTCTGACGACTCTCTTGGAAGTCACTGCTCTACTCTATACGAGAGAGACTATACCATTGAGAACTCTCTGACGACTCTCTTCGAAGTCACTGCTCTACTCTATACGAGAGAGACTATACCATTGAGCCAAGTCACTGCTCTACTCTATACGAGAGAGACTATACCATTGAGCCAAGTCACTGCTCTACTCTATACGAGAGAGACTATACCATTGAGAACTCTCTGACGACTCTCTTGGAAGTCACTGCTCTACTCTATACGAGAGCGACTATACCATTGAGAACTCTCTGACGACTCTCTTGGAAGTCACTGCTCTACTCTAGGCCTATACGAGAGAGACTATATTATTGTGAACTCTCTGACGACTCTCTTGGAAGTCACACTCTATACGAGAGAGACTATACCATTGAGAACTCTCTGACGACTCTCTTGGAAGTCACTGCTCTACTCTATACGAGAGAGACTATACCATTGAGAACTCTCTGACGACTCTCTTGGAAGTCACTGCTCTACTCTATACGAGAGAGACTATACCATTGAGCCAAGTCACTGCTCTACTCTATACGAGAGAGACTATACCATTGAGCCAAGTCACTGCTCTACTCTATACGAGAGAGACTATACCATTGAGCCAAGTCACTGCTCTACTCTATACGAGAGAGACTATACCATTGAGAACTCTCTGACGACTCTCTTCGAAGTCACTGCTCTACTCTATACGAGAGAGACTATACCATTGAGCCAAGTATAATGCTCTAAGGATCATTGTTGTGGGTCTCGTTCTGATGTTGCCGGTGACCAGAATTCCGAAAAGATGGCAGAGCACCAGAACACAGTGAAAATCAGCGAGAAACGAGAGGCCGTTATTTTGATCACACCATGGGCGGATGAAACCACACTACTGAGCGTCGCCGTTGTTCCCAGTCCAACGACGGCGGACCTCATGACGCCGGCCGAGCCTGGCTCCTTTTCACCTGGGCCTCGGTCTTCGTCTTGTTGTGACGATCTGCCGCCACCGACGCTGACTTGACAGGGGAAAACTTCTTGTGGCAACCTTTGAAGGTTTCTGGATGCACTTTATCCTTTGGCATGAATTCACCTGTGAAAGAGATGGGATGTATTGAGAAACGTTTTTTTCACAGAACATTGCGTGCACTTGCACGATGAAACACACACAGACATATCGCAACACTGAATGTTCAGGCAATCCATTCAAGGAAGAATGAGTTTCAAGGAGATAAATAACGGGTGTGTGTGTGTGTGTGTGTGTGTGTGTGTGTGTGTGTGTGTTTGTGTGTGTGTGTGTGTGTGTGTGTGTGTGTAAGTGTGTGTGTGTGTGTGTTATGTGAGGGATTGGGGGCAACAGCCTGAGAAACTGAAGCATTTGTTACCAGTGTTATCCATGCCAAGAAGGTTCCTTTTTTCTAACCTTCATCTGTCCGACACGTGCGATCTCACTTTTTCAGTGAGTTATTTTATCCCTCTAACATCTGCCCTGGTTGCCAGACTTCCGTCAATCTCATGTCAAATTTCACACTGTGATTCCCATGTGTCTGATCGCTTCTTTAACAGCACTTGACAGTGTCCAAACGGGTCATACAATTGCAAAGGCTCCTAATTGCCCTGCTCCTGTAAGCTTCGTTGGGAAAAGTCAAAGAGGCTAGCAGAAAACGTTGGGGGGAGGGTCTACGAGGTTGGGGGGGGGGGGGGGGATCTTAGATTGAGAGTAGACGGAATGCATGGGACGGAACTTTTATGAATCGTTTTGTAGTTTGTTGTGAGAAAAACGGGAGCTTTATCAAAAGAAATTTGTTTTAGAATATGATTATAAAAATGTGCAAGTATTACCATTTCAAAAAAGGTTAATGTATAATAAAGGTGTTATAATGCATAAAGTGATGTCAGGATATGCACCGGAGACATTACGTGATAATTTTATTTTGAACTATAACAGACTAAAACTCATAACACCGACTCCACGTATTGACCTTTTCAAATCAAGCCTTCTTTATTCAGGTGCGGTCCTATGGAACTCACTGCCTATTTTTCTGAATCATAAAACAAACACAGACAACTTTAAAAAAAAGTATATGTCGCACATAATGCAACTAAACATGTGCTGAATGGTTCATCAATTCATTTAAAATGTATGTGCATGTTAAACAAAATTATAATAAGATCTAAATTAAGTTATGTTAAAAATGGACACTTTTTATCATTGGAAATTGTACTGAAAATGCAGTATGACAATTTATTTTTAAATTTGTATCTGTATATACAGTTACAATGTATTAAGTTTGATGTGATAGTTCTTTGATTATATTGTTTTCTGTTCTTGTTGACCCTATATTAGGGCGAGGGCTGGATGTAAAAAAGCAATATTCTTGCTTATCTATTACCCTCGATAATAAAGATTTTGTCTTGTCTTGTCTTGTCTCTTTCTCTCTCTCATTCTCTCTATGTCTCTCTGTCTCTCTCTCTCTTTCTCTCTCTCTCTCTCTATCTCTCTTTCTCTGTCTCTCTCTGTCTGTTTGTCTCTCTCTCTCTATCTCTTTTTCTCTCTCTCTCTCTCTTTCTCTCTCTCTCTCTCTCTCTCTCTCTCTCTCTCTCTCTCTCTCTCTCTCTCTCTCTCTCTCTCTCTCTCTCTCTCTCTCTCTCTCCTAATTGCCCTGCACATGTAAGCTTCGTGTAACACTAATAGTATGATAGTACATCCGGCAAAAACCAAAACTATGGTAATCACTTCTAGACAGAAACACCAGCTGGCCCCACTTGACCTAAAGCTTAGCCTTGGTTCATTACCGATTGAGCAAGTGCGTGAACATCGGGTTCTAGGGGTCACAATAGATTCTGAGCTTAACTGGAAATGTCACTTAAACAATATGAACAAAACGTTATCGAGAAACATGTTTTTGTTCTCGCAGCTACGATATTATGTTGACACTTCAGTTCTAAAATTGTTTTACCATGCACATATTCTGTCACATCTAAGTTATGCTTCCACGTTGTGGGACAACTGTAGTGATGTCCACATGATGAAACTAAATTCTCTCCATCGTCGTGCAGCTAAACTGATGGTACCTAACTCATCAGTCACTTAACTGACAAGAAACTAAAACTGCTCGACCTCCTTCCGTTAAATCAGCAGCTTAAACTGAATAAAGCATTGTTCATGTTTAGAGTTACAAACAAAGAAGTCCCTGAGTACATTCAGTCACTATTTCAAAGGGCAACCAACAGGTATGGTTCCAGTAAATTCATTCCACCTCGCCCTCGACTAGATTTGTACAAGTCTAGTCTTGCATTCTCCGGATCTTTAGCATGGAATTCGCTTCCAACTGTACTTAAACATATTCCATCAGTCAAGGCCTTTAAAAAACAAACACACAGACATTTGTTCGAAGTCTGATTCAAAGTGAAACAGTTATTGTAACATTGTGGCAATTCGTAAATTGGTTTATTCCGATATCTTAAACCACCCTAATTTAATCAATACATAAACGTTATCTTATAGCTTCACATGTATATTAGCATGCGTGTATGCAATTTATGCATGGAAAAAGATACGGGATACGATTCTCTTTTTATGATTGTTGTTTTTCTACACTTGACTTGCTATTTGTTTGCTTGCTGTTGTTGTTTTTATTCAGGACCTCATGTTCTTATTGAACGTAACTTTGCACTCATTATTATCATTACTATTAGTGTTATTATTATCATTATTATTATTTTATTGTTATTAATCTTATTACCATGAAATCATCATCATTGCCTTCATTGCTATTATCATTGTTACTTTTGCTATCTTTATACTTCATAGTTTTTATTTAGTTAATCTATAACTTTTGATTTGCTTTTGAATGTTACTTATTACCATATATATGTATGTTTCGTCAAATTCGTAGTATCCATATACTCTTTTCATGTGTTGTTTTGTTCTCGTCTTTGTTTGCAAGGACAGATTGTAAGACTAGGCAATGCCTAAAATCTCCATCCTTCTGTAATAAAGTTTAATCAATCAATCAATATCTCTCTCTCTCTCTCTCTCTCTCTCTCTCTCTCTCTCTCTCTCTCTCTCTCTCTCTCTCTCTCTCTCTCTCTCTCTCTCTCTCTCTCTCTCTCTCTCTCTCTCTCTCTCTCTCTGACCGAAACTTACAGGCAGGCTAACGTGTTTCAGAGCCAAGAAACAAGTCTAGTCGGTCTCCCTGTTTGTTTTCAGCTCGTTTACATTATGAGTACGTCACAATGTTGGATCTAAGATCAGTGAAAAGCGTTTCACAACTGCTTTTCACCACGATTCTAACACACACACGTTCTGGTTATTGGGGTCGGTGGGCACTTGCAGTTGTTCCGCACACTTTGCCAACTGGATCAAGCTATTCTTCGTGTATCCAGTTATCGTAATTCCTCTCTCTTGAAGATACTTTTCCCCGAGTACGCTAGTACAAGGGTCCAGCAGACTTTAATTGTCCCCGAGTACGCTAGTACTAGGGTCCAGCAGACTTTAATTGTGTGTGTGTGTGTCTCGACTTAACAGCTTATTGCTGGGAAACTACTGGGCGCAGTTCGTTCAAAAGTTGATACACTAACTTGATAATAGGTCCGATTGATCGTATTAAAACTTCATAATGTTACCTGGGACCTAAATGCGAAATAAACCACAAAAAAAACGACTTGGCGGTGGGAGGAATTCGCGGTGCAACAGCCAGCCAGGCAGTCGGATAGAACGGTGCAAGGTCTCGGCAAACCAAGACTATGCCATACTCGTAGCAAAGCCGCCGAATGGTACCGTAAACCAAGAATAGTGACGTAAGAAAATAGAATGTCGTCTTTTGATTTGGAACGTGACGTGTTTTAGAATGGAGATGTGGTAGTGTGTGTGTGTGTGTGTGTGTGTGTGTGTGTGTGTGTGCATGTGTGTGTGAGTGTGTGTGAGAGGGAGAGAGAGAAGGAGTGAGGGAGAGAGAGAGTGTGTGTGTGTGTGTGTGTGTGTGTGTGTGTGTGTGTGTGTGTGTGAATGTCTGAAGAGTACTCGGGTCCAGCGCGAGCGTTTTTTATCTGTCTGTGTGTGTGTCTCGACTTAACAGCTTATTGCTGGGAAACTACTGGGCGCAGTTCGTTCAAAAGTTGATACACTAACTTGATAATAGGTCCGATTGATCGTATTACAACTTCCTAATGTTACCTGGGACCTAAATGCGAAATAAACCACAAAATAACGACTTGGCGGTGGGAGGAATTCGCGGTGCAACAGCCAGCCAGGCAGTCTGATAGAACGGTGCAAGGTCTCGGCCAACCAAGACTATGGCATACTCGTAGCCAAAGCCGCCGAATGGTTCCGTAAACCAGGGACCTATATTTAGGTCTATGTAACCAAGAATAGTGACGTAATTACGTCACGGTCGAAAGTCTTTGACGTCAATGCCTCCCTGTAGTCTTTTTCTCTCGCGCGGTGTGTGTGTGTGTGTGTTCATTTTGTGTACATGTGTTAGTGTTACTGTGTGTGTGTGTGTGTGTGTGTGTGTGTGTGTGTGTGTGTGTGTGTGTGTGTGTGTGTGTGTGTGTGCATGAGTCTGTACTCGTGTGTGTGTGTGTGTGTGTGTGTGTGTGTGTGTGTAAGAAAGAAAGAGAGAGAGGGAGGGAGTGAGGTAGAGAGAGAGAGAGAGAGAGTGTGTGTGTGTGTGTGTGTGTGTGTGTGTGTGTGTGTGTGTGTGTGTGTGTGTGTGTGTGTGTGTGAATGTCTGAAGAGTACTCGGGTCCAGCGCGAGCGTTTTTTATTTAATCTAGGTACGTCAAAAGTAGCAAAGTTTGTTGCACAAATTCCTTCCGTCGCATCACTTGTCGCCATGTGTGATGCCCCCGCAAGGGGCACGGTACTTTGTAAGCACCCAAAACCTCAAAGAGTGGAATGGTAAACCTGCAAATATTCGGCGAAATGTCGTTTGCAGACCTCATGGTGGTTTGAATATGATTGACATTTACACTTTTGTGGCATCGGTAAAGATAAATTGGATTCGCAGGCTCAAGATGTTGGAATTTGATGTGAAAAAGATTATTTTTGATATGATACCTGGAATGAAAGACATATTTAAAGTGGGTGCCGAGTATGTAAATGTGTTAATAAAACGATGTGGTAACCCTTTTTGGAAGGATGTCTTGAAACATTATAAGAAATGATGTTCCCTATGCGAGGTAATTAATGTGAATGATTTTGTTTCCGAATGTATACATTACAATTTGAACATTATACGACATCACGGGACAATTGTAAATAAGGAATGGATTGAAAATGATCTATTGTTTATCCATCAGTTGTTACATTTTAATGGAAATTTCTTTACCTTTGAAGAATTTAGGTTAAATTTTCCTTTTGTTCAAACTAATTTTTTATTCTATGAGGGAGTGATTAAGTCCCTACGAAAATATCAGAGAAAAGTAAAAATTGATTCGTTGAATGGTTTTCAGATTAGGGATTATAAACCCTGGCAGATTATTTGTAGAGGCAAACAGGCAATTAAAGAAGTCCTTTTGAAATCAAAATTTGATGATAACCCTGCAGGCATGAACAGATGGAATATGTATTTTTACAACCTGAACTGGAAACAGATTTTTGATAAGTGTTTCAAAACAACTAAAGACACACAGTTAAGATGGTTCCAGACCAGATTGCTTCACCGCATTCTTGGTGTTGCTAGCCGGCTATTTGTTCAAAAGATTCTTGACAGTCCCCTTTGTGCCTTTTGTAAAATTGAAAATGAAACAATTTCACATATATTTTGGTACTGCCCGCTTAGTCGGAAATTTTGGACTGACTTGGAAGAACTGTTAAACAGAAGTGGTATTTACCGCGCAAATGTTCTTTTTACAGAAGAATTTATTTTGTTTGGGTGTATGAACAATGTTAAGGTAGATGTGGTTTTGGATTTTATCATTTTGTTTGCAAAGTTTTATATTTATAAGAGTAAGTTACAAGAGACAAGGCCACTGTTAGAAATATTTCTTAGAAATTTGAAATACAGATTTGAAATAGAAAAATATGTATGTTTTTAATTAAGCGTTGTTGACTATGAATGTAAATGCTTGTGTAACTGTGTTGTAATTTTAAATGTGTCAAGCGCAAAGAGCATAATTGTAAAGTTATGATGTTGCGCTATATAAATGCTCATTTATTATTATTATTATTATTTAAGTTATTGAGACATCCCAGTGCACTAAGGGATTTATAGAGCAAATCGAGAAAATTCATTATTGAACGAAGCGCATAGCGCTGAGTTCAATAATTATTTTCGAGATTTGCTCTATAAATCCCTTAGTGCACTGGGATTGTTTCAATAACGATATTGTCGGTACCGCCATAGAAAAAAGAAGATTCCAAATTAAACGCACATTTTGCAACGCGCATTTGAATAGGCATAACTGTGTGGTCAGGTCGTGTACAGTAAAGATCTACTTTTGTGTGGGGTGTCTCAAGTGTGTCGTGCTTTCGTCACACGCATTTTAATTTCTGTTGGTAAATTCCAGTGTAGCGTTAATCTGAACAGTGATGATCTTTCAGACAGACCTCATTTGAATTCGGAGAAAGGAATGTGCTCTTCATTATTTGCGATTCGAAACCTCCAGTCGAGCTTCGACGGATTGACTGTGCGGAGTGACTCCCCTTGAATTGACTCGAAGCGGTACTCGACGGTTCGCACATTTTCAAAACAAATGTGGCATATTTCTCGTGTTGTATCTTCACTCATCGGGGAGTCTGATACTAAATATGAACGGTAAGAATGCTCTGAACCCTACACGTATTATATCCCCATCGTTTTTTCGTTCACATTTGCCCAACATGTTAATTTGCTGAGCGGGGTTAATGTCGTCTGCTAGGCCGCTACCTGGGCAATCGAACCACTGCAGTCTGCACTGAGTCTGCATGCATGATATATGGTAAGAACGTTCTGAACCTTACACGTTTTCGATTACGATTGTTCTTGCCTTGAAATAATAATTCGGAAACCATTCATTTACTGAACTGATGTAGTCGTATTTCTGTGTAGTCTGCTACAGAGTCGATCGAGTCAGTCTTCCAAACTGGTCTAGTTGGTACGTTATCGGAATAACACTTGTGTTTTCTGTTAGCCGCTGGGAATTGTATACTAACTCATCATTTGGTAATGTGGATGATAAGCTACATGCCACTAACACGGCATATGAGAAGAATCTATGCAAGTCGGCGAAAATTAGATGAAACACAGCGGCTTCTATTTTTAGATCACTGGCACTGGCACAGGCACATGCAATCTGTCAGAAAAAAACCCACTTCTGCTTTAATTGAGAAGCAGGGAATTTATGGTCATTTGGTATTGTGGAGAATATAAGCTACATGTCATTAATTAATTCTGAGGATGAGAGCACAGTCTCGCTTAGGCAAAGGGCGGAAGAATACGCTCTGTGGAAAAGTTAGCGCACTCCAAGAGTGCGCTAACAGTTTTAGCGCATCGCCATTAGCCAATCAACTGGTTCACATCAGTCATGTGACACCAGTACTTACTGACAATTATTATTATTATTATTATTATTATTGCCGCGGCCCGTTGTTGTCGCGGCCCGTTATTGCCGCGTCCCGTTTTGCCGCGGCCCGTTAATGCCGCGGCCCTTTTTTTTTTCTTTTTCAATATGTATATTAATTTGCATTGACGAGAAAATCTCTTACGCAAGGAGAAAGGACGACCCCCAGCGGAAGTTTTCGCCACGTCCGCAGGGATTGGAACTCGCAATCCTGTGCATTGGAGGCAGGCGCGGCGGCCCTCCCGAGGGAGGGAGAGAGGGAGGGACGGAGAGAAATAGTGGGATGGAGGGAGGGAGGGAATGAGAGAGGGGGAGGGAGGGAGATAGGGAGGGAAGAAGAGAATTGAATTGAATTGAAATTTATTTTACGAGGGTGACAGAATAAGCAATGTTTACATGCTTCTTTTCATCCGGCCCTCGCCCATTGAGGGGTAACAAACAAGAAGAAATAAAAGATAAGTTTAACAATAGTACAAATGACATATTTACCATAATTAACATGTCAAGCAACCAATAAGACATTTTAAGATGCATTAGGATTCTTTAGCAATGCTTGAAAATTATATATAACAGGGAAATATGTGTTTGTATAAACAAAATCCTTCATGAATTATATATAATCATGTTTTTCAATATAATCAGAGAGTACAGTTATATTTTGCCAGCTGCTTGATAATAGTTTTTATAAGTTTTGTAAAAGAAACAGCATGTAATATTCCTTGAATGATGTTTCATGAATTCGTAATTTAATTATATTTGGAATGGCGTTCCACATAATTGCTCCAGAATATGATAGACTCGACTTGGACAGGTAAATTCTTGGAGTTGGGGTAATTAATTTGTTAAATTTTCTATAATGATTTATTTTGAAATTTGAGGCAATGAGTGTAGAGAGAGGGAGGGAGAGTGAGAGAGTAGAGATGGGATGGAGGGAGGGAGGGAGGGAGGGAAAGACGGAAGAAGAGAGGGGGGAGAGGAAGTGTGGGAGGGATGGAGGGAGGGAGAGAGAGAAGAGAGGGTAGAGATGGAGGGAAAGAGATAGTGGGATGGAGGTAGAGAGAGAGGAGGGAGGGAGTGAGAGAGGGGGAGGGAGATAGGGTGGAAGGAAGAGAGTGGGAGGGAGAGAGAGAGAGGGGGGAGGGAGGGAGAGAAAGAGAGTGGGATGGAGGGACAGAGGGGAGGGAGTGAGAGTGAAGGAGGGAGGTAGAGAAAAGTCGATTGTTGGCGGTAGGGAGGGAGGGAGAAAAGGAAGCAGGGAAGTAGTGAGATATATATAGAGAGAGAGGTAGGGAGGAAGGGAGGGAGAGAGAGACGGATGGCAGAAGAGAGGGAGGAGGAGAGAGCTAAAGGGAAGGAGAGATAGAAAAAATGATGGAGGGAGGGAAATAGAGAGAGGGAGGTAAAGGGAGAGAGATCGCGAGAGAGATAGGGAGGTATAGAAAGAGATGGAGGGAGGGAGAGAGAGAGAGAGAGATGGAGGGAGGGAGAGAGAGAGAGAGAGAGAGAGAGAGAGGGGGGGGGAGGGAGAGAGGAAGACAAGGATCGTCAGGAGAATCATATAGAGAAGAAAAATGTTTGAAATAAAACGTCATAAGGTGACGTCATAATGTCTCGCCGTATCAAATTACGTCATTTGTTTGTTCAAAACTTAAATGACGTCATTTGTGTGTTCTAAACTTTAAATGACGTCTTTTTTGTATGAGTCCTCCGACAAGAATTTTGAAACTATCATTATACGAAAATTAGGAACCCCTTGGACTTACTTTGTTTTGCCAAAACATTCTTGCACACTTAAACAGTTGTTTTTGATTGTGGACTTACTTGTTCATATCTGCTTATTTAAGCACTCTAAAAAGTAGAAATTAACACAAAAGATGTGCATTGATTTCTTTTTTTTTTGATGAACGAAAAATATCATTTTTGAAAAAAATGGACTTACTCGGTTTTTTTTTCAGCACACGGCAGAGTTACCAACTCTGTTGTTTGATGGCATCTGACTTGCGCAATATTTAAAAAAAAAAACGGAATCAGGGAATCTTTCTTGCGGGAAAGTTCCGCGGCAATAGCGGGTTGCGGCAATAGCGGGTTGTGGCAATAACGGGCCGCGGCAACAACGGGCCGCGGCAACAACGGGCCGCGGCAACAACGGGCCGCGGCAACAACGGGCCGCGGCAATAGCGAGTTGTAACCGGCCAGTACAGCACCTGCTGTTTATATGTAGCAAGCAATAATGCCAATGGCATTATAGATTCTCTATCCCTCTTATTAAAAGAATAGCATTTAATGCAGAACATAGAATCAAACACGAAGGTACCGGAAGGTTCCAGAATCAAAGGGAGGTTGCTCAATTATCTGGAACTTTCTCCAGAAGGGGAGGTAACTTATTCCATAAAAAACCATGCTTGCAGGAATTGAATTGAGGGTGACAGTCTGAGTGGGAGCATATGTCTTCAAATGCTTATTATAACATAACGTATTTTAAATGTCTTAACGTTTTCAATCCACATATTTGCAAAGGAGGTAAGTCCTTTCCGCAAAAAGTTTGATTTAAAGTTTTGTTTTCATAATTTTTCTTTCATTTGTGGTTCTTTGATATCCTGCATCCCCGGGCAAGGACGGGCCCTGACTGCCAGTGTGTATACATTATATTCACTGCTTTTAACAACCAGCTAACCAGGAAATGATGAGGGGGAATGTGGGTTGGGGGGGGGTATTGTTCCTTGGCTATTCAACCTCTGGTCCTATTGCTGCAATGCATACGTCGTTACCGGTGTTGGTGTCGATCACTGTCACATTAAACCAAATTTATGCAACACAGTGAGAAACCAATGGAGTAAACACTATTGACCAATTACGACGGCGCCAGACGAAATCAATGTCTCAAAGACCCGACAATGGGTCCCTTCATGATAATATTATCTGCATGACTTTACACGCTTCGTTTTTTTCAGCATGCACAGTAGGGCTGATTGCAGTTATACATAACAAAATCATTAACTCCTGTTAGAAAAACGTCACCACTGCCTTTCATTGAGAAATGACCAGCCAGCGTACTTTGATTGAATTAGCCCACCATCCTGGTTTCTCAGAATCACAAGGGAGCCAGGCAACACGTCAATAGCTTTACAGGAAAGCGACAGTCGACCAGGCTTGCACGCTTCGGTGAATGTTTGTTTGGTGGTGAAAATGGGTCGTCTCTATGGTTCCCTCATAACAATCGTTGCCGGCTATGGACAACGTTTGTGAGGTGGGATGTTACACCATGTGTACCACGAAGGAATAGAAAAAAACATAATGTATCATTGACACGTTTGGTTACACAAATGATATTCACGTTCCTGTCGCTGCGGTATAGGATGTTCACGTTCGGGCGAGGGGGCAGGTAGACATGTCGTCAGTCGTCTGTCGTCTGCTGCATTCCCTCCTTGTTAATTACAAACTCATTACACTATAATACATAATGCAACCGAACACACACCGATACACACACACACACACACACCAGCATACGCACGCAAGCACGCACGCACCCACACACACACACAGACAGACACACACACACACACGCACGCACACACACACACGCACACACACACACACACACACACACACACACACACACACACACACACACACACACACACACAAACGCGCGCGCTGATCTAATCTAACATATACGCCGGAGATGTGCACCTGGGTTTCAGTTTCTCGATTCATTGTTACCTTTCTCAGGTAATGAACCTCCACATTATTGAAAACAGCCTATATTGTGCGAGGCCAGTACAGCACATGCTGTTCATATGTAGCAAGCACATAATGCCAATGACATTAGAGATTCTCTGTCCCTCTTATCAAAAGAATAGCATTTAATGCAGAGCATAACATCAAACACGAAGGTACCGGAAGGTTCCAAAATCAAAGGGAGGTTGCTCGATTATCTGGAACTTTCTCCACAAAGGGAGGTAACTTATGCCATGAAAAAACAATGATTGCAGGAATTGAATTGATGGTGACAGTCTGAGTGGGGAGCAATGTCTTCAAATGCTTATTATAACATAAAGTATTTTAAATGTCCAATGTTAAAGATGTTTACATCATGTGTGAAGGATGATGCATTTGAAAACTAATATTGTTAAATGTAAATTGACCTGTGACAAGTCAGCAAAGTGCAATATCCAAGCATGAAACCCGCACACAATTCCCAAACAACATGCTTTCTTTTCCACAAAATTCCATCCAGGTGAAAACAATTATGTGAACGTCATAACATGGTGTTTTTACATTTAGTCAAGTTATGACTAAATGTTTTAACATAGAGGGGGGAATCGAGACGAGGGTTGTGGTGTATGTGTGTGTGTGTGTGTGTGTGTGTGTGTGTGTGTGTGTGTGTGTGTGTGTGTGTGTATGTGTGTGTGTGTGTGTGTGTGTGTGTGTGTGTGTGTGTGTGCGTGCGTGCGTGTAGAGCGATTCAGACCAAACTACTGGACCGATCTTTATGAAATTTGACATGAGAGTTCCTGGGTATGATATCCTTAGACGTTTTTTTCATTTTTTTTATAAATGTCTTTGATGACGTCATATCCGGCTTTTCGTGAAAGTTGAGGCGGCACTGTCACGCCCTCATTTTTCACCCAAACTGGTTGAAATTTTGGTCAAGTAATGTTCGACAAAGCCCGGACTTCGGTATTGCATTTCAGCTTGGTGGCTTAAAAATTAATTGATGACTTTGGTCATTAAAAATCTGAAAATTGTAAAAAAAATATTTTTTTTATAAAACGATCCAAATGTACGTTCATCTTATTCTAAATCATTTGCTGATTCCAAAAACATATAAATATGTTATATTTGGATTAAAAACAAGCTCTGGAAATTAAATATATAAAAATTATTTTCAAAATTAAATTTTCGAAATCAATTTAAAAACACTTCCATCTTATTTCTTGTCGGTTCCTGATTCCAAAAACATATAGATATGATATGTTTGGATTAAAAACACGCTCAGAAAGTTAAAACGAAGAGAGGTACAGAAAAGCGTGCTATCCTTCTCAGCGCAACTACTACCCCGCTCTTCTTGTCAATTTCACTGCCTTTGCCGTGAGCGGTGGACTGACGATGCTACGAGTATACGGTCTTGCTGCGTTGCATTGCGTTCAGTTTCATTCTGTGAGTTCGACAGCTACTTGACTAAATGTTGTATTTTCGCCTTACGCGACTTGTTTTACATTAATAATCAAGCCTAACACCAACTAACATGGTGTTAATAGGCATTTGAGCAAGCTTTAACACCAACATAACATGGAGTTAATAGGCATTTGAGCAATCTTTAACACCAACATAACATGGGGTTTTGCATGATAAACCAGCAATAACATGATGTTAATCGCGTTACAAGCAAGCTGTAACACCACCAAAACAAGCAGTTTTGCAAGTTAAGTCTACGATAACATGATGTTACTTGGCGTTAAACCAAAGCTTTAATGCCATCACAACTTGGCATTTTTGCATGTTACAGACATGCTGTAACATGGTTTAACATGATGTTTTGACTGTCGCAAAACGCGCTGAAATTCCAGGCAATTTCGCAGCGATAACTTCAACAAAATCCAATCAAAATCTGGCGTTGTCGTGAACACCAAAAGGTGATAAACCCATTGAAACTTGAAGTTTTGTTGGGATTTTGAGTAGTTTTGTAAGATACAAAACGCCACTTTTCGCCCAGTGGGTCCCAACATATTTGGTCTTAGATATACTTTAGTAAAAATTATTAAATGAAAAATAAGGAAATCGTTGAATCGAAACATGTTAGTTCACGGATGACAAGATAATATCAAAACTATTCATCGGAATGAATTGCACTTTTGCAGAAATGATTAAGACATGCTGATAAACGATTCGTTGGAAATGATAAGCTCAAGAGAAAAAGGTTCAAGATATACACATTTCCAGTTTCATACATTTTGTACCCACAAAGTCAACATTTGTTTCATTTTAGCTGTTTTACCTAGAGCTTATCCGTTCGAACAAAACAACTATCAGAACATCTAAATCATTTCTGCAAAAAGTTCGAATCATTCTGATGAATAGTTTTGAAATTATCTTGTCATCCGTGAACTAACATGTTTTGATTCATCACTTTGCCTATGTTTCATTTAATAATGTTTACAAAGTCAACTTCAAAGTTGTTTCTTTTTGTTATCATATAGTATTATTCTACATACATTCAAACACATGCACACCAAATTTTAACACAAACAGTTCAGTTTCATGAATGTTGTGGTCAAATGACTTGATTTGAAAAACGGCGTATTTTATGGTAGCTCCTGCCCTTACATGGATGTCTTGAGGATTTTAACGACTGGAATCTGTCACGTCGCGGACAACGACATTTCATGTAATTCTGGCTGAGTGAAAGATAGAACCCAACAAACTTCGTTCTTAAAATAATAAACATAACCCGAAGCAAGACCAGGCGAAGAACATCAGCAACAACTCACCGATATGGACAGCAGCAGGAGGTCAGTGAGGAATTGAGGTGAAGGCAGAAAGCGATGCCAGCTGACGACAACATGTTAAGGCGGTAGTAGCGATGATTATGAAGACAGACCCTGTCGCCTCACTCACACGGTTGAGTGAGTTTTGTGCAACCTGTTTGTTGTCAGGCGTCTCCAGGTCACGTGACGCGACACGCATGAATGGTGCAGGCGTGCCAATACATTCAATGGACTATCTATGCGATCGATATTTACCTTAGCTCTTACCAGTTCGCTCCCTGGCTTACGATGCCCCGCCCCCTGTAGTTTTCCACTGACCAATTATTTAATTATCGAGACAAAAAATTGGTAAAATTAGTCTGTTAACGGTAACATAGGCCAACAAAAATAGGGTCGGTAGGTCGGGACTTTTTTTTCCTCCCAAAAAACCATATTTTTAAGTTATTTTGCCAAAAAACAAAGACCTTTTTTTTCTCTTTTTTTTGCCTCCCAAAAAACATGTTTTTAAGTTATTTTGCCAAAAAACAAAGACTTTTTTTCCCCAAATGCCAAAAAAAAGTCTAGGGTCGCGCGAAAAAATAGGGTCGGTCGGGATACCGTAAACAGACTTTTTTTGGTTTTTGGCCTTAGGCATGCGTATGTCATGAAACGTCCAACTTTGAAATTTGTTTGGGGGTATTCAGGTGACAATAACTTTTTTTTGTTTATCAGCAAACCTCAATAAAACTTTGCTATGTTATGTAAAATGAATGCCAAAACAGACTAGTTAGCAGCATATCTAAAATAAACTGAACACAAAAAAATTTCTTCTTTGTGTTTGTCACGTGTTCCAAAAAATGGGCGTACAAATTTCAACAAAAATCATGTTGTCACCCCCATAACCTTTTTTACCTTTAACGATAGCACAATTTTCTTTGCAAATATGAAAAGCTTATTCATTTTCCTGTCAATTGACATATAACTTTCTATATTTCATTTAGAATATGACCCCAGACAGCCACTTGGCAAGTAGGCACCAACAGCACTGTAAAATATGCCCTAAAACCCCCGAACTGGTAAGAGTTACTTAGTCTGGGAGTATGTACAAGTCACTTTTTCTGGTGCTAAGCCCATAATTTCTGGTAATGTTCACTCTCCTCTTTCGTGCGCGTTTAGTTCCTGTGTGTGTGTGCGCGTGTGTGTGTGTGTGTGGTGTGTGTGTGTGTATGTGTGTGTGTGTGTGTGTGTGTGTGTGTGTGTGTGTGTGTGTGTCCGTCTGTCTCTCTCTGTCGTTTTCTTCTTTCTTTCTCAGTTTATTCAAAAAAAAAATCACGGAGAAAAGAAACCTGCAGACCTCTTGTTCACTGTTGCCGTTTGCCGTATAAAATTGTTTCAGTTTGGATAGTTCGTGTAGGTTTGGGCTGTACCTGTGACTATCAATCAATCAATCAATCAATGAAGCTTATATCGCGCATATTCCGTGGGTACAGTTCTAGGCGCTCTGCAGTGATGCCGTGGGAGATGAAATTTTATACGGCCAGTAGATTGCAGCCATTTCGGCGCATATTTACCTTTCGCGGCCTATTATTCCAAGTCACACGGGTATAGGTAGACAATTATTGACTGTGCCTAAGCAATTTTGCCAGGAAAGACCCTTTTGTCAATCGTGGGATCTTTAACGTGCACACCCAATGTAGTGTACACGGGGGGAGGGGGGGGGGTTCGGACACCGAAGAGAGTCTGCACACAACGTTGACTCTGTGAAATAAATTTCCGCCGAACCTGGGATCGAACTCACGCTGACAGCGGCCAACTGAATACAAATCCAGCGCGCTACCAACTGAGCTATATCCCCGCCCCTATGTTGTAGCTGTTTATCGCGTCCCTTGCTGCTGATGATGTAGTTGTTTGTGCTGCATCAAAGGACGACAGTAACCAGGGACACATTGAGGCCTAATGATGCTGTTGCATGATTTCCTAGTAAGTGGATAGATTTATTGATCGGTACTGGTCTCAGAGGGGTGATTGTGAAATGTTGAGCTATGGCGAATTAATAGACGCTTGGCGTTTCCCGTCACCGATCGAACTAGTCGCATAAACAGCGCCAGGTGATTATATACATGGTTTCTATCCCTCCTGCCTAACCGTCATTCTTTTCTGTTCAAAGCCTTTTCATAGATATCCTGCTCGTTAAGACTGAAACGTTGTTTAATTCACGTCCAAACTCATGTGCCCTAGCAACAAGCACAACACGCCAGTGAATCTAGAAGTTATACCTTCTGTACAAGTGGGTCAACCGTGCCTTGCATAAAAAACAACCCACGTATAACAATTTAATTCAAACAGAATATTGCTGTTGTTGTATGTCGCAGGATTCCTGTATTATTTTGTTGTTGATACGTACATTTAGTCAAGTTATGACTAAATGTTTCAACAGTAACTGGGAAAAGTACACACATGGTAAAAACTATTGTGTTATTCGTGTGTTACTTTTGCCAGTAGAATTATTAAGACAGTAATTCATAAAGTTTTTGCAACTGGTTACAAAAAATGTGTTCAAAACTTAACCGGAGCGATAACCTCAATAAGATCAGAATCAAAAAACAAGAAAGGTAAGTTGTTGGAATGTTTGTTATTGACAACACAATACGTTACAGATATGTTGGACCCAGCGGTCTTTGAAGTGCACACACAAACACATATGAATGTAACAAAAAAAGACTTAGCTCGCAAAAAGTGCAGCCGCTTGAGGAGAAGACACAAGAAAGGCAATGTTTCCTCATTAAGATCAAACAAAATATGTATAGTTTGCTTGTCTGTGTGTCTTGTTTGTAATCCTTACACCTAACAAACAAACGCTGCATATTATTATTCTGGTCCAGTGAGGTCGTAAAACCTGAACAAAACCGGCAGTCAGCAAGCCACTTCTGTTCTCCGATAGGGCCTATCGTGGCCTATTGTCAGTTTTCGCCGATATGTGCAAATTGGTGAGCGAGGCACTGAATGACACTGGACTACCGTCGCGCTTAGGTGAGAAGCGATATGCACGCCCAATGCAACTGGACTGTAATGAGATGTTGTCATGAAGTGGATTATGGTGCGAATAAAGGAGTTACTGTTATGTATTGGGGCGGGGATATAGCTCAGTTGGTAGCGCGCTGGATTTGTATTCAGTTGGCCGCTGTCAGCGTGAGTTCGATCCCAGGTTCGGCGGAAATTTATTTCAGAGTCAACTTTGTGTGCAGACTCTCTTCGGTGTCCGAACCCTCCCCCCGTGTACACTACATTGGGTGTGCACGTTAAAGATCCCACGATTGACAAAAGGGTCTTTCCTGGCAAAATTGCTTAGGCACAGTTAATAATTGTCTACCTATACCCGTGTGACTTGGAATAATAGGCCGCGAAAGGTAAATATGCGCCGAAATGGCTGCAATCTACTGGCCGTATAAAATTTCATCTCACACGGCATCACTGCAGAGCGCCTAGAACTGTACCCACGGAATATGCGTGATATAAGCCTCATTGATTGATTGATTGATGTATTCGTGTTCTGCCCTATCTAATTAAACTGACTCTTCACTCTTCGCACTACACACTTCAAACACAGAATTTGGGAGGATACAGACTTATTAATTCCTCACAAATTACAACACAATTCTTCACTTCAATACATCAATACCAATCCACCTCTCGAACACACAGTTCACACAATCTTCGCAATCACTCAACGCATGTGATTAAATGATATATTGACAGACAATAACAATAAAGGTTAAACCGAGAAGTTCAGAAAAACTATTGCGCCGTACGTTGTTGTTTTGGGTTTTTCGGTTGCCTTGTGCCGGCGCATGACGACCACTTCAATTACAAAGCAGAAATCACCCGTTTGCATTCAGATGACTTTGTATGATACCAATTTTGCAAGAAAGGGTTTCCTTATCATTAACTTGCATTATAAAGGCTGTCGGCAGCACTATGTCATTGTCCCGTACCCTCTTTCCGTGTAAATGACAGCTTTATTCAGCTACTGAATTCATGAATACTCCAAAGCAGGCATCCCATTTTCATTTGTTTACGATGAAAGCATTTGAACACAAATTGATTCATTAATTTTGCATCAAAACGACAAACCATTCATGGCCAGTTCATAGTTCAGAATCTGACCAACATTGTCTACATGTTTACATACAAGGTAAAATATCTTCAATAGTGACAAAGTAATATTTGAGCAGCAAGTAGCTAGATGACTTCCGCAAATCGACACCGACAAAATAATGTTTGTTTCCTTCTTTAAATCTACCAGAGTCCCTACAGAAAGATTTGTGTTTGATTTTTGTTTAATTTATGTATAACTTGTTTTTACGTTGGTGACTACAATCGAACTGTACTATTGAACTTTAATATTTCACAAAACGTTATGGACACGCCTATTCGGTGGTTCACGAATGTTGTGCATGCAGATAGCGTCATTAATGTAGCATGTACATCCGATGCGATTCCTCGCTGGCATGACGATTACATCCAATTCAATTAACATTTCAACCGTTTGCATTTATATTACTGCGCAATTCATCATTATGTGATAATTTGAAAAATAGCGTCCTCATGGCTCCCCACTTTGAATTTTAAGAGGGTCCACGGACCCCGCCAGCTGAATTGTAGAGGATCTCTAAGCCACGGTGTCTCGGTGTCCTGTTGACACGTGATCACGAGTAGTGTGAAATATATAAGCCAATGTGTCTATTTGTTCTTCGGAATATTCTAGGAGGAAACTTTTACAATACCTTGTTGAATGGAGCACACGAACGCACGTTTTTTTTATTTTTTTTTTTTTTATAATTGTCAGATTCGTAAGTAAAAAAAGTACTAACGGTACGCAATATAACGGAAATTTAGTGCGTGTCGAGACCCGCTCATTTTAGGTTTGCTGTCATGCAAAGCAATTGGGATAGACTTATTTCCACAACATGTTGTACAATTAGTTTTCACAGACCAGCTTCTCCTAAATCCTCATCGTGCGCTGCTCTGCAAATAAATATTGGGCGTGATAACCTAATCAACGTCAGTATCCTTGTTCTTCTTCTTCTTGTTATTATTATTATTATTATCATATTTTGTTTAAGTTATTGAGACATCACAATGCGCTAAGAACTGTATAGAGCAAATCGAGAACATGAACTATCAAACAAAGCGAAGCGCTCAGTTCAATCATTATTTTCAAGATTTGCTCTACAAATCTCTTAGCGCACTGTGATTGTTTCAATAAAAATATTTTCAGTTACGACAATAGATAAGAACGTTTGACAAGGCACATATTTCTTTGAGCGTTTGGATAAATTGTGGACAGGTCGAGCTAGATCGACTTTTGTGTGTGTGGCGGCTTTGCACATTTCGGGAGGATTGACGGTTTAATTGCCGACCATGCATTTTACGATTTCATTACCTTCTGCACCGTTGTATCGATTAGCAACTAACAGTATGATTTACAGTTATGCTAAATGTACCCGTGAGCATAAAGTTTCACTCAAGTATTCAGTTAATTATTGGACAACATTAGCGCTGAGTTCAATAATCGTTTTTGAGATGTAATCTATAAATCTTTTCGCGCACTGTGGTAGTTTCAATAATATTGTCAGTACCGCAAGAGAATAAACAAGATAGATTCACAACGCACATTTTGCTACGCGCATTTGGATAGGCCCAACTGTATGGTCAGGTCGTGTTGGATCTACTTTTGTGTGGGCTGTCTCTCTTGTTTTAACTTCTGTTAGTAAATTCTAGTGTAGCGTTAATCTAAAAAGTGAAATTCTTTCATAGATACTTCATTTTAACTCGAAGAAAGGACTGTGCACTTAGTTGTTTGCGATTCGAAACCTGCGCGCTTCGATTGACTGTGCAGAGTGACGCCCCCTGGCACATTTTTCTTTGATCGTATGGGTAAATTGTGGACAGGTCGAGTTTTGTGTGTGTGTGGGCTTTGTACATTTCGGGAGTATTGATGATCGCCGACCATGCATTTTACGATTTGATCACCCTCTGCGCCTTTTTATCGATTAGCAACTAACAGTATGAGTTACAGTTATGCGAAAGTTACCCCTGAGCATACAGTTTCACTTTAGTTTTCAGTTAGTTATTGGTAAAAATACCAACCATGTACTAGATTATACGCTCCCTAAAAATGAACGACCCCCAAGCAACTGAGTGACGTCCCCTGTTGTCAAACGACTCAAACACGTTGGTTCGCTCATTCGCAAAACAAAAAAAGTTGGCAGGTTATTTCTTGCAATGATCTGGGAGGCTGGTGCTATGATAACATGGTAAGAATGTCTTGAAGCCTTTGCGTGTTCTGTTTACATCGCAGTTGTCTAGAAATATGGGAAAACCGTTCATTTCAGTGCTGAACTGACGCTGTCGTCTGCTACATGTACGAGTAGGACAGTCTATCAAATCTGTCGATATCATAACCAGGAACTCCTATGTGAAGTTTCATGAAGATAGATCCATTCGTTTTCTCGAAATCGTTATACACGCACACACATACATAGACACACACACACACAGACACACACACACACACACACACACACACTCACTCACACACACACACACGCACACACACACACACACACACACACACACACACACACACACACACACACACACACACACACACACACACACACATACACCACGACCCTCATCTCGATTCCCACTTCCTCGCTGTGACATAGGGCGTTAGAATACGCTCTTTGGAAAAGTTGGCGCACTCCAAGAGTGCGCTAACGGTGTTAAGCGCATTGCCATTAGCCATTCATCTGTTTTACTGTTTTATGTGTAAATTATCATACCAAAAATCAACGTAATCTCACCAATATGTCTACTTCAAATTAAACCAGTTTGATCTTCATTATTCAAATGATCGAGGCAAAAATTTCTTCGTTTTATTTGCAATGTATGATAAACCTATTTTACATTTAGCAGCGACATAGGTGGCTAGTTTTTATGTTATTCCTTATTTTCACCCCCTTTTGAAATGCAGGTTATAACACCTTCCTTTTGTGTCACGGCGAGTTCTCCATCTCTCTATCCTGCATTCAATGATCTTACAGGAAATGTTCCAATTCATTTTAAAAAAATCTTAAAACCTCCGCCAAAAATCATTTGTCCTTGGACTGTTACCGTTTGTCATATCTTTTTAATACACCGAAACCTGTTTAATTCCCTCATTTATTTCATCAACGTACTGTTCATCCCTCAATGAGGAGGCATTACATTTCCAAAATGTTTTCCGACTGGTTTGCATCCAGTTTGTGTGTGTGTGTGTGTGTGTGTGTGTTTGTGTGTGTGTGTGTGTGTGTGTGTGTGTGTGTGTGTGTGTGCCTTCGTGTGTGTGTGTGTGTGTGTGTGTGTGTGTGTATGCCTTCGTGTGTGTGTGTGTGTGTGTGTGTGTGTGTGTGTGTGTGTGTGTGTGTGTGTGTGTGTGTGTGTTGTTTGTTGTATGAGTGCGTGCAGGCGGGCGGCCGTGTGTGTGTCCGTGTGTCTTTGTCTCTGTGTATGTCGTTTTGAGTGCGAGAAAGCGAACTTTTGAGAAATAGTGACAGTTTAGGAAAGCGATCTACCTACGTACTAAATGACATTAAGCGTCCTTTACGGCACTGCGCATCTACACGACTTTGTTTTGTTTATGTGTTCGTGTGTGGATGTGTGTGGGTGTGTTTGGGTGTATGAGTGTGTATAATGTATGTACGTGTTAAGGGAGGAGGGGGGGGAGGAGGACGTATGCGTTTACCTACATGGCTACCAACGAGTCACTTTGCTAACAGTTCATAATTCGGACACACACTAACAAGAAAAAACGCACAGGAACCCCTAACCTTTGTACATATTGCTAAGGGCCTAAGTGTTTGTGTGTATGAGTGTAGTGCAATTCAGAGAAAACTACTGGACTGATCTTCGTGAAACTGTGCACACCCCTCTCCCTCATTCAAACACACGGATCAGAAGTCCACTGCTATGTCAACTTACCTACTTGGCTCCCAAATGATGTTTTCTTCATTTTTTTGTCAGTCAAGATATGAGGGATGGTTTGAGGCGGGGATAATTGTGGATGGAGTAAGCTGTGTTCAAATTTGTTTATGATTTGAGCTTACATTTTTGCGTAATAACGTTTTTGTAAATGAGTGATACTTTTATATGTATGCCCTCGACAAACCTCGATAATTTTCTGAGCACATTGATAAGAAACGTATTATGATCAAGTGATACTCTCCATTCATTTATCTACACAATGTAATGTTTTATTTATCATTATTTTGTAAAACTAAATATGTCAGGATCACGTTAAGAATCACAATGTTTTCCGCCAAATTATATTTGACCACCCCCAGTAAAAAAAATTGTTAAAGAAAAGTTAAAAAGGCGACCCCCTTTTTATTTGCACGGATGTGTT
>NC_090258.1:42625836-42700836 GCF_037325665.1 Littorina saxatilis
AATGTAAACAGTACTGCACATGGTCGTTTCGAACATGGATGAGATAAATGCATTCATTATTCAAAACGTTTGCTTAATAAGATAAACCTGAATAACTGGTCAAATATCAATGCATTTTCGCTGTCTGACTTGTCTCTATTGCCATACAGAAAATCATCAGCGGTTAGCAAATCATAGTTGGGCAGTGTTGACAAGGTGCCTTCACGTGTTTGAAGATATAAGGAGCAATGGAAAATATAGTGCTCCGCATTTTCAACAGGATAACCACAAGTGCATGACGGGTCGGGAGTTAAATGTCTGTCGAATAGATCACTATTTAGATTGCTGATCCTCAATCTCAGTCTGCAATGGATAATTTCTGATTTTCGATCAGATGTGTATCTATACGAGGGAACAACAGAATCATCAGAACTAATACGTTTTTTAAATAACCCAATAGAGTCAAGTTGTTTTACAGTATCTGGAAGCTCATTCCACAGGGAAGTCGAAGACAGAAAAAAATGACTTTTTATACAGTTCAGTTCGAGAGTGGGGAGTCTGTCTATCAAGTGGTCTTCGTCTATGGTAAGGGTTCACAGAAGCAACGAGAGGAGGCAGACGTTCTAGTAAATATGGTGGCACGCGTGCATTAACTAATTTGAAATACAAAATCAATTTGTGTCTTTTTCGCCTCTCCTTCAGTGTTGTAAATCCTGATTCATCGTACAATTTTTGGTGACTCGTGCCACGAACTGCACCTATAATGGTTCTTATGGCATCGAGATGCAAGTTTTCTAATAAAGTAGCTAATCTGTCAGAACAATTATCCCAAATGACGTCAGAGAAATCAAAATGGGGAATAATAAAAGATTTATACATAAGTTCAAGTGCCTTTCGGCTAAGGCGATACTTATAGGACCGAAAAAATGAGAGAAGAACACGTACTTTAGATATAATTGACTGAACATGTGATTCCCATTTGCAGTCGCTCTGAATTAGTACACCAAGATGTTTGTGAACGTGGTTTTCTCTCAGAATTGTTCCATCAAATACAAGAGGAAGGGTTTCAGGATTCTATTTCTAGAAAAGGTCATCAAATCTGTTTTTAAATTATTGAAATTAACTTTCCATTTTTCCGCCCAGTGTGCAATTTTGGCTAAGTGTGCATTTAAGATCTGTGTCCGCGTGTTAGCATCATTTAGAGATAAATACAAACTGGTATCATCAGCAAAAAGTTTAATGACAGATTCGATATCAATGACAATATCGTTAATGTACACAAGGAACAGCAAGGGCCCCAGAACAGAACCTTGGGGAACACCTGAACAAACACGACCGTATGTCGATTTCCTGCCTTGGATAACAACGGCTTGTAACCTGCCTGTCAAATAATCTTCAGCTTATTGCTGGGAAACTACTGGGCGCAGTTCGTTCAAAAGTTGATACACTAACTTATTAATATGTCCGATTGATCGTATTAAAACTTCATAATGTTACCTGGGACCCAAATGCCAAATAATCCACAAAAACGACTCTTGGCGGTGGGCGCGATTCGCGGTGGGATAGAACTGCTGTGCGGCTAATAGAAGAGCCAGCCAGCCAGCGACACCGGGTTCGATTCCCGGCATGGGCGGTCTATTTTTTTTTTTAAATTCTTGTTCACTATTGTTTATTATGAACGTTTTGATGTTTTATTTTACTCTAATAATTTTTTTAATTGTGTAAAATAAATTAAAAAAAAAAGTTAAATCCACGTGCACAAGACAAAAACTTTCATACTGGGGGAGCGAGCTAGTCTGAAGAGCACTCGGGTCCAGCGCGAGCGTTTTTTATATTTTGACACCCGACATGTTATATAATGTATGGGTCGAAAGAAAGTCTCTGCTGACTTTCAATTGTTTCTTTCACAACTTCTGATGTTATATATATTATCAGTTATTGTTAGATTTTACTGTGATATCCAAATGTATCAGTCCTAATGTCGAGAAAGCTGAAATCATATCAGATCGAGGCGTAAAAAGTACACGCGAATGTCAAATTGGACCTTGTTCCCAAGGCCCACGGGTGTCTTTGTGTTCAAGAACATTGAGTTGTAGAGCCTCTTGAGATCTTCTTTCGACAGGGGGGGGGGGGGTGTGTGTCGCACATCCCCTTTCCCCTCACTCTTGATCCCAGCCATAGCCAGCTTGAAGTTTTCATTTGATTTCTTAAAAACGGGATCTTTGATCAAATCAAAAAGTTTGTTGTGGGGTGGTGCTTGCAAGTACCTGTTGAGGGCGTATCGCATCCCTTGGAGGCTTTTCCCCCTGTACAGCTGGCCATCGTGGGTCTGCGCACAGACGTAAAAGCGTGCTAGGGTCTCATTCAACTGCTCCAGGGTAAAATGCTCAAAGTCAACGCCTTCATCCATCTCTCGAAGAAAGTCACGCAGTGCATTGGCAGCTGACAGGTTCATGCGCTGAAAACACAAAATCATTTTTACAGTTGGTTCCACGTTTCTTGAAGTTTTATCATATTTTCAACAGGGGGAGGGAGGGGGGGGGGGGGGGTACACTAACTCGCACAATATAATTTATTTCTTGCATTTAATTGTTCAGTTACATTTACATTGTTACAGTTTTTTTCAATAAAAGATGATTGAATTGAAACTTACTAACTGTATTTTTATCAAAACTGCATCTCTTACTCTTAGCACAGTAGTGAACATGATTTATTCCCAAACCAACTGGACCTTAATGCCAAAATAAGATACAGTGCAACCTCCCTTTTAAGACCCCTGCATATTATCAGACTTAATTCCCATTTTTAAGGCTATGGTTTTTCAATTTTTTGTTTCATAATGACTTGAGATACACCTCCATTGCAACTGTAAGATTTCCTCCTTTTTCAGACCTGATGTTTAAAGGTTTTTAAAGGGAGGTTCCGCTGTAAATGTACCCAACATAATTTATCAGTAACCATGCATCATTGCATGCCTCGAACGGCAAAATGATATCAGATCTCGGCTTATGCCTCGATCTGATATCTTATTTTTTGCCTTTCTCAACATTGTCAGTGAGTAATTTTAACTGTTCACTGGAAATAATGCCTGTTTGGTAACATTCCCTGCATTTTGTCCATTCCTCTGTTTTTGAGTCACTTGAGAAAAAGTGACTCTATGTAATCGGTCAGTGTTAGTCTGTCCGGCCGGCCGGCTGTCCGGCCGGCCGTCCGTCCGTCCGGCCGGCCGTCCGTAGACACCACCTTAACGTTGGACTTTTCTCGGAAACTATCAAAGCGATCCGGCTCATATTTTGTTTAGTCGTGACCTCCAATGACCTCTACACTTTAACGATGGTTTCGTTGACCTTTGACCTTTTTCAAGGTCACAGGTCAGCGTCAAAGGAAAAATTAGACATTTTATATCTTTGACAAAGTTCATCGGATGTGATTGAAACTTTGTAGGATTATTCTTTACATCAAAGTATTTACATCTGTAGCCTTTTACGAACGTTATCAGAAAAACAAGGGAGATAACTAGCCTTTTCTGTTCGGCAACACACAACTTAACGTTGGGCTTTTCTCGGAAACTATAAAAGTGACCGGGCTCAAATTTTATGTGAACGTGACTCCCAGTGACCTCTACACTTTGACGTCTGCTTTGGTGACCTTTGACCTTTTTCAAGGTCACAGGTATGTCTTGAAGGAAAAAAATTGAAATATCATATCTCTGAAACTATTCATCGGATTTGATTCAAACTTTATAGGATTATTCTTTACATCAAATTATTTACATCTGTATTGTGTTGTGAATAGCAATTTCTTCCTGTCCATCTGATGCCTCATATAATATTCAGAACTGCGAAAGTGACTCGATCGAGCGTTTGCTCTTCTTGTTTTATATTGCTGCTTGGGTACTTTACCTGCATTTTTTGTGTGTGCTTGTACTGCATACATGCAGCTCTGGTGATCATTTTACAAATTGTATAGCAACTGTGGTACTATTGACAGATTATATATATCTCCTCTTTCATATATTTGTGTGTTGTAAGTGGCTATTTTCAGTTATGTATCTTCATTTATTCAAATTATTGTCTGTTTTTACAGTTTTTACTTTTACTTCTTTCTGCATAAATTTACATTCACCTTGGAAGTTGGACCTGGGCATTAATTCTAGTGAATTGTAAACATTATTGATAGTGATACACTGCCTTGTAATTTTTTTTACTCACCTTTGTGTTTGGAGCAGCAAGTTTTGCTCGCTTTTCACCAACATCTGCTTGAGTCAATCTTGCAAACCTTTTCTTTGATGCCATCTTGAAAGTCGACGTCTGCTACAAGTTACAACAGGGCTAATTACCTCCCTTGCATTGGTTTGTTTTGGGCTGTTCCATTCCCCTCCCACCGGTAGGAATAAAACCTTCAATTCTACTACTTCTCTGTGGAAGTTAAGTTGTAAAACTTTGTTTTTATTTATTTCACATCTTAATCTTTCTTATACAATTACTGTCGGCTTTTAAAGTTGTGCTTGTAAAGAATGGGAGACGTGTATATATATATATATATATATATATATATATATATAGAGAGAGAGAGAGAGAGAGAGAGAGAGAGAGAGAGTGAGAGAGAGAGAGAGAGTGAGAGAGAGAGAGAGAGAGAGAGAGAGAGAGAGAGAGAGAGAGAGAGAGAGAGAGAGAGAGAGAGAGAGAGAGAGGTTACAACACGAATGTTTTTTTTATATGGCTTGTATTTCAGTCAAGACCCAGAGGATGAATATCAAGGGACTCGCGAGTCTGGAGATTGGAACTGATAAAGAATGTAAAGCAATCATGTTTTAATCTGTCATTACAATTTTCTTTTTCATTAGAATTTTGAAAATTTGAATAAAAAAGTTATTTAATAATATTTCAGCTTCTTTTTATTCCCACCGTGACTAGCAAGCAAATGAGCTTTACAAACGCAGCGCTTTTTGCAACAGCAGTTGATCTGATTATCTAATTTTTATTGTTTTGAGAAAGAGAGAAACTTGTCTAATGTGTGTCCAGTTATGATGACAACCATTACACTTCCAAGCTCATTTTTTTGTCACGGAGATATCCATATATCCAGACTTGCAATTTATTTTTACGTATTATCGAAACAACGACGTGACTTAGAATTGTTAACCAGAGAACGATCACAACTGTAGGTACAATATGATTGGCCACATTGTGTACGTTGTCAAGCTGTTTACGCTTACAACTGAATTGCACAATAATAACCAGGTTTGTAGTACCTTTCTTTCTAGCAAGAATTCATAAAGAATTGTTTTGGAGGGACACCAAAAAATCACAGGGGTAATGTCTACTAAACACACCTTAGCATCATAACCAATGAAGCGGTACTCGACCTAATAGATGTAACTTAGCTCTTTCTTACGTATGTAAGTGAATGACAATGTTGCGATTATTTTGACATGAGAAATATTTAAACGAATGAGTAGTGTATTACCTTGGAGGACCAGTCACCGGAGAGAATCTAGATATAATGGGCAGGTAAGAAGTATTTGCCTGAAGCTCTGGGTATAATTAATCGATGTCCAATGAGAGCTATCGCAGCATTGATTTGGGTTCGTGTGCATCCCCCGGTAGACATTCACATTTTGTGCTTAAGTAAAGTATTTTTCATCCTAGTTTATGGAAAGTTAACTTTGTTCTTGTTTGTGCTAGATGTCTTTTTGTATACGGAGCAACAACACAAGTAACATAAGAATTGTTAAAAGTAATAAAAACTGTGGAAGCAAAACTGGGCCAAGAGCAATATAAGAGGTAGAAAGTGGGAGTTTTTGAAGTTTATGTAAGTGGTAGCTTGAATCCGAGACATCAATGGCAATACAACCCCTGCCCACATTATTGGCTTCATAAACATACATTTATTTTTAAACAATATTTGATAGTATGACCACACAATTTGGGATTATTGTTTGTGTGCTTTAGAACGCTAACTCACAAGTTACCTATTTAGAAAGGAAGGTTTATGAATGTATTACACAATGAAAAAATGTGTGCAAAGTGCAATAATGGCGATATTGGAGATGGATTTCATTGTGTGTTTAATAGCAGTTTCTTTAGCGAACTCAGATTTGTTTTATTCCATTTAAGTATTGCCATTAACCTATTGTGATTAAGTTTTAACTTTTGTTTTTCTCAACAAACAAATAAAAAAGTATTGTTAAGTTTAACTCACTTTGTAAAGTGTAGTTAAAAAAGAAATCTAAATTGGTGTCGATAAGTAAAAATGATATAGGGCGGAATGAGTGTGTTTATGTATTAGTTGATACAGTCTGCATTTCCTTCTTGTCCTTGTTTTTTTGTTTTTTCATGTACCCCCATGAGGTTTCTTAAATAAATCATTTGCCTTGCCTTGATAATTTTGGTAGATTCACTGAAACCCCAAGGGTTTAATTACAAGAGGAATTCCTCCTTTTGTCAATGTACAGACACGTCATTGATTTTTCCATTAAGGTTGCAATGGGGGTTACCCAATGTTGAGTACATTTAACTGCCCCGTACCGTCGCGATATAACCTTCGTGGTTGAAAACGACGTTAAACACCAAAGAAACAAACAAACTGCCCCGTTTTGTCCATTTCGGATAGGCTAGTGTCATGTATAAAAGATTGTGTAATAATCGCTTCCCTGTTTGAATGTGTTTAAAAGCCAGTATTTAGAAGGTTTGACATAGACCCCAGCCGGCATTGCAGCCAAGTAGAAAGGACAGCATCTATGCTCCGTGAGCAGTCGGTTTAACCGGCTTGCCGAACGGTTATGCTTGTTAACATGGCTTGTTCTACAAATTAAACCACACCACCCTGTATCTCAGCGTTTGATCTTCTATTTCCATGAACGCATAAGTGTGACAGTGTAGCAAGATTTCAACGAACCCAGCAAGTTTACAACAGCTGTGCAATGCAACGCTAATCCTCCCCTTCATCGGAAGTCATACGAGCCCAGCTCCTCCCAAGGCGAACTAAAGCTCCCCTTTGACACTGTTATCGCAGGATCTCGCACTGGTGTCACCCGAGCCGTCTAGTTTAGTAGATTTAGTAGGGGTTCCTTCAACCTCTTAAATATTTTTTTAATTGGCATTACTAGATCGGAAAATGTATTATGATAACGGTTTGCTATGTTCACAGCTCAGTTTTTGTGCTAAACGACCGAGAGGGGCTCCCGAGCCACCCCGGGTGGGGGTCCTTTGGCGTCAACAGAAAATAATTATCTAATCAGTAATATGGTTAAGTGACACATCTATTTAGGGGTTTTCGAGGGCGCTGATTCCAAAAATGATGCTTTTATCTCGATTAAATGTCATGATCAAAGCTAAGAGACGATATATTGCAAATAATAATATTTTTATCCATAAAAAGTGAAGAAAAATATTCAAAAACAAAAAACATTTTATTGAGAGCAATAGAGAGCAAAATGCAAACAATAATATTAATAAGGACAAATCAGCATAGCTGAAAGTGTTGTCAACAAAATATAGGACATAATAATTATTATGCAATAGGTTTATTAAAACATCAACTCTTTATTGAAACATATGATTATGTTATAAAATTTAGCTTATTACCTAGGTCATTACTGTAAAAGTATCAACACTATGCAATAGCATTGCATAGATGTACTTTGTGTCTAATTGAGAAAGATACAAGTAGTCATCTAGACAACTATATTAATCATATCAATTAATCAGAAAGTGTTAAACATTTAGTCAAAATTGATAATTCTGTCATGAAAGCTGTTGAACTTATCTTGACTGATTTGAACGGTTAAATCACGTGCTCATTTCTAAAAAAAAACGTTATCAAAAATAAACTATTATAATACACCCACAATTAATGTTTGGCGTAATCTCAAAATAAAAAAAATATACAAGAATAGTTGGCAGCATCTCAAATGAGACGTATACAAGGAATAGTTTAAGCATAATCTCATAATAACATGAATACAGGGAACTCGTAACACATATACGGAGAATGTTTGGTGTCATCTCATAATAACAACTACTATGAATAGTTGGCATCATCTCATGCAAACACACTTACAACGAGTGTTTGGCATCATCTCATAATAACACACCTACACGAAAAGTTTGGCATAATTTCATATCAACAAAACCCTAAAGGAATGTTTGGCATAATCTCGGGTAAACCAAATCTTCATCATATCTGCGTCTGTCAACATATCTGGTAGTGAACCATTGTACAAAGGAGACAGTTACAACTCTTCATCACTTTCAAACATTGCGTCAAAGTCAACTTCATCCACTTCCATGTCTTCTTCATCTTCCGTTTCCTTGTCTTTAGGATCAATAGCAGCTAACAGATCAATCAAAGACGCTGGCAAAATGGGTTTTGATGACCATATCGGTTCCAGTAAGTCTTTTGCGTTTCTCATCCATCCCTGGCCTTCATCATAGGGTTTTGGTTTCTCTACAATGGCTATGTGCGCTCTTTTGTACAGAGCAACACGGTGGTTCACACGTTTGTTGTGTGGCTGCAGAGCAGCACGACAAGGAGGCAGACGAGCGAGGTCGACTTTGGACTTCGCGGTGAGTTTTTCATCTTCACCCACCATTTTGCAGAGCATTTTCCCACGAACTGTATTCACTGACAGTTCCCGACTGTGTCCATACATGACGCAGGCAAACTGTTCCAATGATTCGTCCACTTCATGGTGGATGCTCCATTCGTCACCAAGCCGTGCGAACGCTTCCTGAAACTTTGGGTTTTTCTGCAGTTTCTTCAACGGTCCTACCTTTCCCTTCCCTTTGAAGGCACTGGTGCAGTCTTCTCCACTCCACACGTAGTACCCAAGAAGTGCGGCACAGTAGTTTTTTCCAAGAGACTCAGCAAACTCAGTGACGTTGATCAGCCGCCTGTGTTTTCCAGACCCTGTGTCTAGGTACACGTTCAATTTGATTTCATGAGCATGGTACAACAGGATGACAAATATGTCAGTATCAGGCGTCCTGACGACAGCGTCCTTGTATCCAATTGCTGCGGCGTGGTGGAGATACAGCACAACCCTTGTGTCGGTCTCCTCTTGGTTGCTGTAGATCGTATGAATCTCATGTGCCTCGACCTTTCCGTTGGATGATGTCAATTTATGGGCCCTTCCTTCTACGATCAGAACTGCCATGTCTGTCTTTTCGAGTCTTGAAGCTGCACGTTGGTCACTCCATACTCGAAATAAAAGCTGGCACAACTGCTTTTTGTTGTCGTCATTCGCTAGGAACTGCTTGAAGTCGCCAGGCTTCCTGGTTGATGGTCCATCGACAATGATTTTTTCTGATTTCCCCCGCCTTTCTCTCTCCTGTGCTTTGATGGACTGCGGATGGTAGCTGTCTGTCGAGAACAAGAAGTGTTTCTTCGCCACCATCTGGTCAAGGATTTGCAAGCATATTTCACCAAAGGTCGGGGGCATGTTTGTGAGGATGTGAAGCAGAGCCATGCCATCCTGGATGAACAAGGCGTCTTTCACAGTAAGGATGACCCTTGATAATCATAGCATGAATCTATGACAACCCTGGTATATATTTTACTCACAGACTTTCACTGATTATTATTACTTTATATATAATAATTGATATGCAATACCTGAGGGGATAATGACAAGATTTTAAATGAAGAATATCATATGTTTACTAAGTATGTGCTAACTATTTAACCAATTTGAACTGGATATATTGTTTATTTTAACCCAAAAAAATCGTAATTCATATGTGATCATGACATTTGATCGAGATAAAAACATCATTTTTGGAATCGGCACCCTCGAAAACCCCTAATTAGATGTGTCACTTAACTATATTACTGATTAGATAATTATTTTCTGTTGGCTCCAAAGGACCCACACCCGGGGTAGCTTGGGGGCCCCTCGCGGTCGTTTAGCACAAAAACTGAGCTGTGAACATAGCAAACCGTTATCATAATACATTTTTCGATCTAGTAATGCCAATTAAAAAAATATTTAAGAGGTTGAAGGCACCCCCACTGAATCTACTGCACTAGTCTCCCCCCGCGGGTTAGGGGGGGAGTCCCATTTTGGTTGGGACGAGAAAGAATTTACCCAATGCTCCCAAGCATGTCGTAAGAGGCGACTAACGGATTCTGTTTCTCCTTTTACCCTTGTTAAGTGTTTCTTGTATAAAATATAGTCAATTTTTGGAAAGATTTTAGTCAAGCAGTGTGTAAGAAATGTTAAGTCCTTTGTACTGGAAACTTGCATTCTCCCAGTAAGGTAATATAGTGTACTACGTTGCAAGCCACTGGAGCAAATTTTTGATTGGTGCCATTGTGAACAAGAAACAATTGACAAGTGGCTCTATCCCATCTCCCCCCTTTCCCCGTCGCGATATAACTTTTGTGGTTGAAAACGACGTTAAACACCAAATAAAGAAAGAAACCCGAGCCGTCTTCCGCTTTGTCTGGTTACATATTACAATGTACATTACAATGTGTGTGTGTGTGTGTGTGTGTGTGCGCGCGTGTGTGTGTGTGTGTGTGTGTGTGTGTGTGTGTGTGTGTGTGTGTGTGTGTGAGAGTGTGTGTGTGTGCTCTTGAGTGTGCGAGTTAGAGCTAATTACTTAATTAGAACGCGTCCACGTTGTAATGCTATCCCACAGTCCGGGCTTCATCGAAGATTGCTTGACCAAAATGTCAATCAATTAGATCAAACAATGAGGTTGCATAGTGCCGCCTTAACTTTCACAATAAGCCAGATATGACGTCAACAACGACATTAGGCGAAATAAAATGGAAAACAAGTTGGGTGAGGCGATATAAAACATTTAGTCAGTCGGTATCAAACTAAAATATCAACACCACAAAACCAGTAATCACCAAGACTTCATTTAGATGGTCTCGGCTTGCTATACCTGAAGTCCAAGACAGGTCACGCTCGTCTCCGCGAAGCATGCAACCGTAGTATACTTACTGAACCTATTTTCTTTCATTTTGAAAAAAAAATAGAGAAGAGATAATTGATCTATATATATATCTATCTTTTTAAATCAGGAGAAGATGAGGAACACTATGCAATCCTTTTTTCAATCTGTTTAAAAAAAAAGAGGATTTTAATGACAACTTCAATGAGCAAACTAATTGATTAATATTGTGCCTCCGAGCTGAAATGTAATCCAAGAGTCCGTACTTTGTCGAAGACTGCTCGACCACAATTTCAACAAGAAAATTGTTCATTTCAAAATGAACAGGCGTCCATGTTATTTTGACAAAATGAATATTTTTGTTAAAGAAGCTGGCAAGCACACCCTTTCGAATATAGCGGAAGTAGTTTCGACCCTAAATGCTTAAGTACTTAGGCCTTAAACTTAAGTACGGGTTGATAGAATATTTTAATATAAGTGCAGTTTATTTTCAAAGTTTGGAGTCGTAGATCATTCTTTTTGGATGCAATGTGACTAGCATGTATCAGTGAAATTTGTTGTTTAATTCTGCAAGCAAATGTGTGTGCTGTTATTGCATTATTTACAAAAAAACGCACAAAAAAAACCCACTATTTTCGACGACTCACTGCGGAGCAGAGCGTGGAATATACGGTCTGCTGCAGAGTTATCCCACGTGCGGTTAGATAGACGCTCATACATGTAAGTACAGTTTATTTTCTAGGTTTGGTATCGTAGATAATTTTTTTCGAATGCAATGTGAAAAACAGGTATTGATACAGTTTGTTGTATAATTTTGCAAGTGAATATTTGTTTATTGGCTGCATGTTTGACAAAAACGTTGTAAAATAAACACTTTTTCGTTGCTTTTATTGTTTGCTTTGATTGCAGCCAAACGACTTGCTCTACGGGGCTGAAAATAAAGTGGAAGACACTTTGAGATATAAGGAATTGGATAGGCCATCATACGAGAAGGTGTAGAAATCTGCTTGCTGGCAGCTTTAAGTGTTACAGCGACATCAGAAAGCTCTAAAAGCTTTGTTTTTTTTTTAAATGCATGATTTTCATAGTTTGTCACTTTAGACAATTTTTGTAATAATTAATTTGATAGGAAAAAAATAGTGTAATATACAAATAAGAACATTTTGAATCACATTTTTGCTATCCTTGATGAGAAGCGAGTTGAAATGTGCCTAAATAAAGTCACACCTTAACATTTTTTAGTTTTTGCCCACTAAGGCATTTGCAACATGAAATTTCAGTATTTTTTAAGTTTTTACCCCCCCAAAATGACATGTTTTAACAATTTGAAGTTTTTGTCTAAACATGAAGTGACATTCTAAGATCTGAAAGCTTTCTTTTTTTTTTAATGCAACGTCATGAATAATATTTTCAATTTTTTGCATTAAAGAAGCTGGCAAGCACACCCTTTCGAATATAGCGGAAGTAGATTCGACACTAAATGCTTAAGTACTTAGGCCTTAAACTGAAGTACGTGTTGACAGAATATTTTAATATAAGTGCAGTTTATATTTCAAAGTTTGGAGTCGTAGATCATTCTTTTTGGATGCAAAATGACTAACATGTATCAGTGAAATTTGTTGTTTAATTCTGCAACTGCAAGCAAATGTGTGTGCTGTTATTGCATTATTTGCAAAAAAACGCACAGAAAAAACACTATTTTTGACGACTCACTGCAGTTATCTCAGGTGCGGTTAGATAGACGCGCATACATGTAAGTACAGTTTATTTTCTAGGTTTGGTATCGTAGATAATTTTTTTGCAATGCAATGTGACAAACATGTATTGATACAGTTTGTTGTATAATTTTGCAAGTGAATATGTGTTTATTGGCTGCATGTTTCACTAAAAGGCAGTAAAATAAAAACTTTTTCGTTGCTTTTGTTGGTTCCTTTGATTGCAGCCAAATGACTTGCTCTAGGGGGCTGAAAATTAAGTGGAAGACACTTTGAGATATAAGGAATCGGATAGGCCATGACACGAGAAGGTGTAGAAATCTGCTTGCAGACAGCTTTAACATGACATCACATATTGATATATTTTTTAAGTTTTTGCATATTACCCCATTTTTGAGGTCACGTTTTAACTTTGGTTAAGTGTTTGCCCACAACTGACATTAGATTACATTTAAACATTTTACATTATTTTTCTAGCACATGTTCATGTTAGTCTGCGCCATCCATTTCTGTGAAAAATACGAGTGTTCAACATTGATGAAATCATGGACAGGCAGTCTTGATGAAACATTTACAGTTGCTTCAATAGCATGTGCTCTTTGCGAAAAACAAAAATTGTGTTCAGGTTCAAGTCCAAGGTTGATGTCATCATCAGCACGAGCATGACAGTTGTCATCAGCATCAATTTCATTTTCAGCTGTTGCTGTGTGAATCATAGAAACATTTCCACATGAATGACTGGTGCGTGACTCAGGGAAATAAGCGTGTTCAAGTGAGATATGTTCCGAAATGTCCTCCATACTCAAGCCAGGAAAATAACTTTGTTCAAGTTCACAAACATCCTGTATGTTCAATTGAGTGTAAGTACTATTTGCATGTAGGAAAGCTTCTTCCATGTTCCGCCCATTGTTAAACACAGACATACTTTCCTGTTCAACAAAAATGTCTGACAAAAAATTAGGCTGTTGTGGGTTCAATTCAATCCCAACATTGTCACTGTCAGTGGCACATTTCTCTTTCATGTTCAAAGGAGTCTTAGACGAAGTGGTACATTTGCGCTGATTTGTTTTTTTCTTTTTGATCTCTGTCAGTGTCACTAATAGACTAGCAGTACTGACTGGATTTGGAGTACAAAAATCTGTTGGCATACTGGAATGACCTGGTTTGAATGAACCAAGCTTGTTCTGTCCACACTGACTAGCAGAAGTTTGGATAGAACTTGGAGAAAAATGAACAGGTGTTAATTGGTAAAAGCATTGATAATGTGTTTCTAGAAAAACAGTCAAATCTGCAAAAGAATCAAATGACATCAAAACAGCAGCACCACCTGAAGAATGATCGCCATTTCTGTTTCTTTCATGGGAATCAAACAAATAAAAACACTGACTATCCAGGTTACCGTGAATGGCAATGGTCGATTCCTGAAATGTTGCAAGGATGTAGTTTGACACAGCAAAAGCCTGATGCAATCCCTCTTCTAGATTAGTCAAATGAAAGCCTTGGTCACTGACAACATTAGCAGGCAAGTAAGCGGGGTTAGTGTGTCCATTAATCATGTCGAAAAAATATTCTATTTCAACAGCATGTCCAACAACAGTTGTTGGCAAATGTTCGTGACCGATGTAACCATCAATGCCGACCCTCACCTTCATCATCACTGTCTCTTCTTGCTGTGCTAGCAGTAGAGCCACTATGACTACTGTCGTCGTCACTGTCAACATTTGCAGAGTCGCTGCTGTCACCATCATTAGCTGCACACTCTGCGTCACCACCTTCGTCACTGTTGTCACCGTTGTCAAAGTCCGGGTCGCCATGTGCATTGGCATCATGCACAGCTTGAACAGCTGCCTGCAAGACATTTGCAGTCACCTCTCTGTGTGCACCACCCACCTTCTTGGAGATACGCCGATAGGTGTTGTGCGACAATCCTGGAATCGACATGATGGCAGAGAACTTCCGAAGAGCTGCCTCGCCACATCCTAACTCGTTGAAGCACATGACAATGGAGTTGTTGACGTCAAACCCCATAGTGATGTTGTTGCTCCCATCAAGTCGGCTACATGAATGCTGCTGCTTCGTGAAGGTGCAATCCTGGTAAATACAAAAACAACAAAAAAGATTAGTAACAAACAACAAAAAAGCTAGAGAGCAAGAGAGAGTTTGAGAGAGAGAAAGAGAGAGTGGGAGAGAAAAAGAGCACTGATAATAATCACTAATATATTTCCTTTGTAATACTATTATCATCAGGGCTTACAGCTTTCAGATTATGTAGTTTTTCCCCCACACTGACAGTGACAACTGAAACTCAATCAGAAAAATTCCAAGAGAGAGAGACTCAGTTTGGGAGAGCTGGTAATAACTAACAAGGCAAAATAACACAATACAAAAAAATAGTAATTATAAAATGAGTTTACATACCTCACAAGCCAGTCTTATTTCTCTTGAATATCCCATCTTGTCACCAAAGCACACCGACAGGGTCCCACCACACTCGCCACAAGCGACCGCCGAAAACAGAGACTTCAAATTTTTCAACTCAATGAAGCACCGCTCTTTGTCACTGTCCGTTTCGTCAGCTGCAGCAACGTCGTCTTTCATAACATCCAGTTTTCGTCTGGCAGTACACGGTTGTTCAGCTGGTAAAGGTACAATTCCATTGTTGTCATCAGCAAGCAGATCGTTCGAGATATCAGCATCTCCACTTGCAAAAATGGTATGTTCCAGAACTTCGCCGATCGTGTTCTCGTCAGCATTTTTCGCTTGCCAGCGAGCCTTGGCTGCTTCTTTGCACTGCTGCTTGCGTGAACGTTTTCCCCGACCAAGCGGAGTCCTGTCTGGCACTAAATCTTGCAAATCTTGAGCGTTTGTATCCATGTTTTCCGATATTTTCGATGAACTTCGGACAGCAATGACCACTTTCCAAAGTGCCGGAAGTTGGCGTAGCGAAGTGAAAGTTGGTCACGTGACCGATCTAGGCCAATCACAAGCTCTCGTGTGACGCGTTCCTCCTTATATGGGAAGTTAGCGTGCTTTCGGATAGCACTCAAAACTGGCCAGTTCATTCACAGAGAGAATGACAGCGGGAAAGGGGAGAGAATGCTGAATCCAACGGTATGTGTCATGTCGGAACGGGGTTCGGAGAATTTGGCGTAACTAACAGTCAAACAAATGCATTTTTGGCATTTCAACACACAATGAAAATAAATTCTTGACACAGTTGGTTTTGAAACACCTTTATTTTGCATAAAATAAGTGTTTTATGTGAAAAACATCGGTTGAACCTGAATTAGAAAGGATTATTTGGTATAAATATGTCAAAATCTCAAAACTGACCACTTGAACACACAACACGATTTTTGACTTCAGACGTGTGTAGCCCCTGGCCTTAAAAGAATCCTTTGCATGGGCAGTAGCTCTAAACGTAAACTATGGCAACAACAACAACAACAATTCGGGGACGCCTAGAATCACACAATAATGTATCTGGAGTTTTTGCAGGCGATGTCTCAAAAAAAAAAAAAAAGTAGAGACTCCAAGACGGCTCCGTGTCCGACTGCGGGTACTATGCACGCACAACAGCCCGAAACTCCGCCTGGCCTAGGTGATGTCTCTATCGACGAAGTTTCGGTTTGATAGTAGTAAGGGCAGTAACTCAAGACGTAAATGTGGCAGTGTCCCATAGGCAATCGCAGAGTTATCCTGTCCATAGGCACCGCTTACTTGATCCCAATTACTAGGCGTCCTCGGGGACGCCTAGAATCAATTTGGTAGAAAAATAAGAGTGTAACAGGGCCGCCTCAACTTTCACAAAAAGGCGGGTATGACGTCATCAAAGACATTTATCGAAGAAATGAAAAACTTGTCTGGGGATATCATACCTATAGGAACTTTCATGTGAAGTTTAATGCAGATCAGTCCAGTAGTTTTCTCTAAATCGCTCTACGCCTACACACACACACACACACACACACACACACACACACACACACACACACACACACACACACACACACACACACACACACACACATACACACACATACACCACACCCTCGTCTCGATTCCCCATCTATGTTAACACATTTGGTCAAAAGTCACTAACTTGTTGTTCTGAGTGTACACACATACATACATACATACATACATTCTTACATACATACATACATACTTACATACATACATACATACATACATACATACATACATACACACACACACACACACACACACACACACACACCACACACACATACATACAGACATATAGACATACAGACATACATACATACATACATACAGGGCCGGACCCAGGGGGGGTTCCAGGGGTTCCGGAACCCCACCCCTGGAAAAAGCATGTACCTTGCTTTGAGTGCTTTTTGGCTCACGTAAGTGTAGCCTATGCGATCGTAACTTTTTCTGTCTGTGCGTGCGTGCGTGCGTGCGTGCGTGCGTGCGTGCGTCTGTGCGTGTGTATGTCTGTGGTAGAAACTCTAACATTTGAAGACGTCACATTACATTGACGTCACATTATGACGTAAGAGGGTTAGACGTCACGCGAAGGAAGTACTGACAGTCTCGGTCATTATTATTTTGAGCGCGCCGAGACTAGTTGGCAGTCGTGTCCTTGTAAGTAGGCTACATGCAGACAGACAGATCTAGATCTAGTGTCTCGCTTTCTTGCACAGTTTCACCTATGCTCTTTCTGTGTGTGTGTGTGTGTGTGTGTGTGTGTGTGTGTGTGTGTGTGTGTGTGATTGAGTTTGTGTTACTGTTTGTCGATTTCTTACGTGAGCCTTGATGGCTTCGCCTCTTGTTTATTTTTTTTTTTAAATAAATTTTGTGTGTGTCTCTAACAAATTTTATTCAATGTGAAATCCGATGAGAAAAAGGTACCCCCCCCCCCCCCCCCCACAATGCTGCTCTTAACCCTCAAAACAAGGCCCTGAATGCACCAGATTGCACAGATTTTAACCGTTTTTCAAAAATTTTCCGGGGGGCATGCCCCCGGACCCCCCTAGTTCGCGCGCCTGCAAAGCAGGCGCGCGCTTGTGGCTTTGCCACTTCGCTGATTTGCCCCCCCAAAAAAGGAGGAACCCCCCCCCTTACAACTCATTTGGTCCGGCCCTGTACATACATACATACATACATACATACATACATACATACATACATACATACATACATACATACATACATACATACATACATACATACATACATACATACATACATGCATACATACATGCATACACACACGCACGCACGCACGCACGCACACACACACACACACACACACACACACACACACACACACATACATACATACATACATACATACATGCATACACACACACACACACACACACACACACACACACACACACACACATACATACATACATACATACATACATACATACATACTTACAAACAAACAAACAAACACACGCACGCACGCACGCGCACGCGCACACGTACACGCATACACACACACACACACACACACACACACACACACACACACACACACACACACACACACACACACACACACACACACACCATTCGCTTCCCAGAACTTGGGGAATTTGGTACTACAGAATTCAAACTTTACATAATTAGACCGACCGAGTTTTCATCGCTTGTCGCATTGACATACTTACTCTTAGATTTCAATGATAGTGAAGTGTACAATAACGCTGCCTCAGTTTCCCCGAAGCGTATTCTTGTCCTGTTTTTCTTTACTTTCTCAGAAACTAATTACATACATAGTGGCACAACGTAGCACGGCCACAATATCTGGTAGACGGTGTGGGCTTTTTATTTCTACAATAAATAATTGTTACGTCAACTATATATATATATATATATATTCCTTTGTCATCGCTGTCTGCCTTCACTTCAGTCGTCACCTGTGTCATCGCTGTTTGTCTTCACTTCAGTCGTCACCTGTTTCATCGCTGTCTGCCTTCACCCCTACCCCTGACTGACTGCCTGCCGCTGTCCATGGAGGTGAGTTGTTGCTGCTTTTCCTTGCTTTTAACACCACAATACTAAATCTTAAATCTTATAGTTCAAAACTTTCAACCACAGCTGAGAAAAAACAGTGGTTGACGTGTGTGTTGTCCTTCTTTGACCGTACTGTTCTCCTTTAGAGGGTTGGGTTTATTAAACGGGTATGGATCTTAACATGCTTTACATAAATGCTATAACTGTTTATTACCAATTCAGTACCCCATGACAATTCGTGACATGAAGACACTTAACAAATACGCTTCCTGCCCCCCCCCCCCTTCCCCGTCACACACACACACACACACACACTCACACACACATACACACACACACACACACACACACACACACACACACCCTCCACCGTACTCTCCAAGCTAACTACTGTCATTAACAAACTCTGAATCATGACAAACAAATTAATTCACTCAAATGAATTAAACAGTTTTTAAATAAAATGTGTTATGATATTTACGACAAAACCAACACAAGAACAATTGTTATCATTATTATTTTGTGTGTGTGCACATAACGATGTGAAGATGTGACCAAAACGCATATTTTATGTTGAAATACTTGCAATGCCTTCTTTATTTAAACAGTTGTACTCATCTCAGTAAACTTCTTTGAAAGCCAAAAAGATTTTCGGCGTAATAAAACATGGCCGCCGCTCAGATGTAAACAAGCAGTTCGTGTCGTCTGCTAAGGCGCAGAAAGTTTGTAAGGGCACTTGGCTGTAAGGGCAAAAGTCTGTTAGTCACACCAGTACGCTTTGTTAACAGATAAAGAATAGACACAAAACAACAAAGACTAAACTGGACAATGACAACAGCTTACTCTACAGGTGGTTGTGACCCTCCACCACGAAATGAGTCGCATGTTACCTCACGCGGTTCTGCGCTAGGCATAATATAAGTCCGGGGGTTGTATAGTAACAGTGTGAGGGTCACCATAGTCCCAGGCTAAAAAGTGTTCGCTCTTTTCTAAAACGGTTTTCACCACTGGATAGAGAATAAAAAAAACTCTGTAAGAAAATGTAAAAATATGAAAATCATGATAAGGTGACATGCGACTCATTCCGTGATGGAGGGTCATAAATGTAAAGTTGCATTTGAACACAAACAGTCCTTAAGATTGGGGTACACCACCTCCCAGCCTTTTCAAAACGTGGGCGACACCAGTAGGTGTTTACTGGTTGTTGAACAAGTCAACAAATGTATTGTGCAAGTCCGACGCCACATTCCTTGCATCTGCTGTACAATATCTCCTCACAATAGATTTGTCTCATTTGACTTTTGTTCGTTACTCAGTAATGTGGTCCATATCTGGAAGCAACAGCTTGTTCATAGTCAGGGTATTTACTCAGGGCGACCAGCGGAAAATGCTGTTCTTGCCCGTCCTAAACCCTAGCAAAGGAACGCCTGGTGGTAAAGGCATTCCAAATGTGCATGGCTCTACGCTCAACAATACACGTGTATACACCAGAAATAAAAACAAACACAATGGATTGGGTCTCCCAGTATTTTATTATATCATTTTGCCGGTAACAACACACCATGTTGTAATGATACAAATACAATCATAATAACAATGACTTGTTGTAATGTGTGATTGCTTGTTGTGATGTGTGATGTTTTGTTGTGATTGTTTGTTGTGCCGTGTGATGGTATGTTGTGACGTGTGATGGTATGTTGTGACGTGTGATGGTATGTTGTGACGTGTGATGGTTTGTTGTGATGTGTGATGGTTTGTTGTGATGTGTGATGGTTTGTTGTGATGTGTGATCGCGTGTTGTGATGTGTGATGGTATGTTGTGACGTGTGATGGTTTGTTGTGACGTGTGATGGTTTGTTGTGATGTGTGATGGTTTGTTGTGATGTGTGATCGCTTGTTGTGATGTGTGATGGTGTGTTCTGATGTGTGATGGTTTGTTGTGATGTGTGATGGTTTGTTATGATGTGTGATGGTTTGGTGTGACGTGTGATGGTTTGTTATGATGTGTGATGGTTTGGTGTGACGTGTGATGGTTTGTTGTGATGTGTGATGGTTTGTTGTGATTTGTGATGGTTTGTTGTAATGTGTGATTGATTGATGTGATGTGTGATGGTTTGTTATAATGTGTGATGGTTTGTTGTGATGTGTGATGGTTTGTTGTGATGTGTGATGGTTTGTTGTGACGTATGATGGTTTGTTATAATGTGTGATGGTTTGTTGTGATGTGTGACTGTTTGTTATGATGTGTGATGGTTTCCTGTGTTGTGTGATTGTTTGTTGTGACGTGTGATGGTTTGTTGTGATGTGTGATGGTTTGTTGTGATGTGTGATGGTTTTTTATGATGTGTGATGGTCTGTTGTGATGTGTGATGGCTTGTTGTGATGTGTGATGGTTTGTTGTGATGTGTGATGGTTTGTTATGATGTGTGATGGTTTGTTGTGATGTGTGATTGTTTGTTGTGACGTGTGATGGTTTGTTGTGGTGTATGATGGCTTCTTGTGACGTGTGATAACTTTTTTGTGTGTGATGGATTGTTGTGGTGTATGATTGCTTGGTGTGGTTTTTCATGTGAAGAGCATGGAGGCATTGTTTCACAAGCTTCAGGGAGACCTGACACTGGCTGAGCGCGAGAGGTGTAACGCCGAGGCCGAGAGGGATGAACTGGCTGATCAGATTGGCATTAGCAAGTAAGTCTCAGCCTTTAACGGCTCTTTTTTTTCATCCACCGCTTTTCTCCAGACTTCAAATGTTTTCTTCATTTTATGGTTACAACTGCAAACCCAAATAGAAAGATAATTTGAACATTTGTATTGTTCTGTCTTTTAAATTCCCGCAGTTACCTTTGTACTGCAATATGTGAAACACTTTTGTATCTGTTATAGTTTTTCACACAGTTGTGGCTGTTTTGTCCAAGGAAATGCAATTAAGTCTGTTGTCTCATTTAACAAACTTTGCCCTCAATAATAATAATAATAAAAACGATTACTTATATAGCGCGTAAACCTCGTGGTGACGAGTCCAGTAGTGGAATGCATGAATGGAGACTATCAAGCTAGTTGGGAACTAAATCCAAAGTTCGAAACTATCGCTCTAGTGCGCAATGCATGGCACGATATTTTCAAATGTTCCGACCTAAGTTGGTGACTAACTTGCCCAAATTTGGTCCTCCTCCGAGGAGGACCAAATTCCTTAGTTTCGAACTATTGCAAAAACACAAATGGCGGCCGCCATGACAGTCTTTGATTTTGCTGTACAAAAAAAATCAAATATTCGGCAGTCCGACGCATGAACCAAAGAATGATGTCGACAAAGAAGTTGAAACATTGATTGCGCTTTGGAGGGGGTTCAAATACAAGTCGTGAAGTGACCGGCACAGCTGATTTGGGACACGATCTACCTTGAGTCGGGAGATTTGCTATGATTCGTATGAACAATGACTAAATTTCCACCTTTTACATCAGCGACTGTACAATTTGGCTTGTACATCTTCCTGTCGCTGATTTTAATCGGTTTGGATCATCCAACAGGTAAGAGCAAGATTCATCCGTTGTGTGCGTGTAGTTTGTGTGTCCCACGGTGTGTGTGTTCGTTTGCGCGCCTCGGTGTGTGAGTGTGTGTCAGATTATATTGCAATAATACATTTGTTAGAAAGTGAGAGCAAGGGTAGATCTAGATCTATGGGCCAGGCAGTACTGTCTGAGTGTCTCCGAAACCGTGTTCAGTGTCATAGGAAAATAGGCCTACGAGCCATTGTGTAGTGGTGACGATGAAAGATACAGTTGTTGTTTTTCTGACAGTGACATTGACAATGAACGATCGTCAATGCATCAATGATTATGCACAGCAGCATCGGTTTCTTCGGAACTGTGCACTGTTGACTGAATTTCCCACGGTGGAGCAATGAACAGTAGACACTAAAACAAAGCTAATCTAATGCATTGAAGCATCGCTGTAGATCTATCTCATTCAACTAACAATATAATGCAGTTAATGGCAAATCTATCTCTGAATGAACTGTTGTGTATCCTTATTTGCTGTAAATGTCCTGGTTCACACTGCACTCCCAACATTAGAAGTATGTTTTCTAAGCTGAATGCATGTATAATTTGATATAGTAAGTGTGTAAAGCCAAGAGTAACACTAACTGGCCCAAAACAATTTTTGTGTGTATACAAATGAAGAAAGAAACTGACTTCACTTGAATCACTGCCACTGAAAGTGTGTCCATTGTGTATTTTAGAAGGGTTATTCAACAATGACTTATTTTTCTGTTTAAATACTTGATATTTACTCTGCATGAACAGAGTCAGAGGTAAATGCTGCTGTATAAACTATGATTGTGAAAGAGGGGATAAAAGAATCAATGAGCGAGTGGTTTAATTATAATACAGTTATTATTTATTGTTAATTAATTATTTTATGGTGTTTTTTTTCAGGCCTCCTAAGAAACCAGAGATGATGTGTGATGAAGTGTTCACACAGCTCTTGCATTCAGATATAAGGATTCTGGAGAGGATTCAGACTGAGTGGACATGCTACTTTACAGACTACCATGAAGAGTAAGTCACACATTTCTGTACCACTACCAAGTACCTGCTTGTGCCTATTAAATTGTTATTGTAAAATTGATTTATGATATAAATTGGCACTGGTGATAGTAGTTTGAAGCTGTGTAGATGTTTTTGGCAGAGAGATCTGCGTTTCACATTAGATGCACTTACAATCTAGATAGATACATTCAGCTATGTCAACACTTGTTACATCTGAATCTGAGAGTAGTGGCAGGAGATGCAAGTTTATTGACACAAAAACATTACGGCTTTGTATAAAATAAATTCTTACATCTGTATGTATCCTTGCATGGTACAATATGTACTATTTATACAAAATGGTACATAAAGCTTGGTTTTAGTTCTCTTTCTCTTCTCAAATCCTTTGCCACTATTCTTAAAGTAAATTACACAGTGTGAATGAACTAATGCAGCACAGGAAAGTAAAACAAAATTGCAAGATAAAATGAAATCATTACTAATTTACTGGAATTATTTTAAAGGCACATACAGTTATTCTTCCCTTGGCTCACCATCCTAGATCTTGCCAGGCTTTTACATGGAATAAGAATGAATCTGTTCACTCGGATACTTCTACATTCAACACCCTGGCTTCTTCCTGCTCAGAGTTAGATTTTGTTGTGGAAACCACTCTCAGATTAACAAAAATGTTACTTCTTTACTTCTGCTAGTGACTGTTGAGAAATTTGTTCAAAAACAAAATTCAACTATGCACATAAAGCAGTCACTGACTGTCAGGATGTCAATATTGTATGTGTCTGGGTGAAGTTATGTTCCTATCCCATACATGTACAACTGGCCAGATCTGAAATGGCCAAAATCAATGGGATCAACACACATCCCCAGAATCTTCATCACTGGAAAATGTGGTGGGTTGAATGTATTTTAATAAAAAGGCTGACAGGCGAGTGCTTTGGATCCTGAAAGTTCTGTTTTGGACTGAAATCGAGACACATTTCCCAATGAAACTGTATAGCGTTGATGCTGAAGAGCGAAAGTGTGTGGGTTGAGGGCACACTTGTTTTTGACTAAAATCGAGAAACATTTCTGCCGAGCACAAAGTTCATACACGCACAGATTTTTTTAATAGTTTAGATTACAATATCACACACACCATCCCCGATCCCAATGGTCATGTGAAGAGCAAGTGCTTCCTCACCCCCCCCCCCCCCCCCCACACACACACACACTGCTAAACACGTACACACCTTCTCCCCCCAACACACACCCTCCCCTCGCTAACCAAAACCCATCCCCGTCCGCACACAGTGAATACTGAACGTGCTCAGTTATATGTTTTCTTTATTTTTCAGGAAGGACCGCTACATTAGGGGAAGGCTGCTTGCACCTTGGTTCCTGGGTTCGCTGGGGACGATGATCAAATTCAGAGTACCATCACAATTCTGTGCTTTTCCATCTGATTCGGCTGAGAATGCTTGCAGAGGTTTCTACACTACCCGTCATAAAAAGTAGGCAGATGCGTTTGAGGGCAGATCTTACTGATGAGGCTGTTGATTGAAAAACCAAATATATGACTGAAAAGGCCATTAATTTCCCTACTTTATTCAGAAACAAAATTGGGTTTTCATGACGTAATGTCTATGCAGTGAAACCTGCAACACAGACACCCCCCCTCCCCCAAATCAAATTCACAAAATCAAGCTTTCCGTGTTAAAATCAACAACACAAATCAGAACAACTAAACCGAAACATGTTTTGCATGTCATTAGACAGAACAATCAAATCTTTATCCAAAACAGTCCGTTTTGTTCACATATATCTTGTCTAACATGAACGCTATGGCATGCTGAGCATGTAGTTGTCAATCCTCTCAGTTTTTGAAGTCGTTTTAGCGGGTAATGAGACCAAAAATGGTACATTTCAGAACTCCTCAACGCATTGTCTTAAAACTGTCAGTGATTTGTGCTAACACACGTCGTTAAGTACAAAAACAAGTCGCGTAAGGCGAAAATACAATATTTAGTCAAGTAGTTGTCGAACTCACAGAATGAAACTGAACGCAATGCCATTTTTCAGCAAGACCGTATACTCGTAGCATCGTCAGTCCACCGCTCATGGCAAAGGCAGTGAAATTGACAAGAAGAGCGGGGTAGTAGTTGCGCTAAGAAGGATAGCACGCTTTTCTGTACCTCTCTTTGTTTTAACTTTCTGAGCGTGTTTTTAATCCAAACATATCATATCTATATGTTTTTGGAATCAGGAATCGACAAGGAATAAGATGAAAGTGTTTTTAAATTGATTTGGAAAATTTATTTTTGATAATAATTTTTATATATTTAATTTTCAGAGCTTGTTTTTAATCCGAATATAACATATTTATATGTTTTTGGAATCAGCAAATGATGGAAAATAAGATAAACGTAAATTTGGATCGTTTTATAAATTTTTATTTTTTTTTACAATTTTCCGATTTTTAATGACCAAAGTCATTAATTAATTTTTAAGCCACCAAGGTGAAATGCAATACCGAACCCCGGGCTTCGTCGAAGAATACTTGACCAAAATTTGAACCAATTTGGTTGAAAAATGAGGGCGTGACAGTGCCGCCTCAACTTTCACGAAAAGCCGGATATGACGTCATCAAAGACATTTATCAAAAAAATGAAAAAAACGTTCGGGGATTTCATACCCAGGAACTCTCATGTCAAATTTCATAAAGATCGGTCCAGTAGTTTAGTCTGAATCGCTCTACACACACACACAGACACACACACACACACACACACACACACACATACACCACGACCCTCGTCTCGATTCCCCCCTCTACGTTAAAATATTTAGTCAAAACTTGACTAAATATAATGAGACCAAAAAATGGTACATTTCAGTAACTCCTCAACGCATTGTCTTAAAACTTGTCAGTGATTTGGGCTAACACATGTCGTTAAGTACACACGGAATCTCAAGTCATGTGAGATATTAGTTCTGCTGTTGTGCGACATGCCAGAACGAATTTTAAAAATAAAAATGTACCCTGTCCAATGAGCTGAATTTGTAAAAAAAAAATTAGCATGCATTAAGAAAAATGAAAGCTTCAATTTACCTTTAATTTCATACATTTTCAACTATGACTGTTCACAGCGCACTTGTACGCACACAAACATTCTTGGAAAATGCTCTTTCAAGAGCCATGATCAGTTAAGCGTGTCAGCCGTGAGCTTTTCTAGGCGTAGGCCTACATTTGCGCTCAGCGCTCTGAATGAGGCAAAATATTAATTTTCGCGTTGAAATCCTCATACCGCCAATGTCTGATAAAATATGTACATGAAATTTAATTGTGTGGCGCATCTGTTATTGTTCTTGAAGATAACAACAAATTAATTGTTTTTCAATGAGTCAGCGAAGACCTATCATCAATTTAAGAACTCTTTCTGGCATGTCAATTAACAGCAGACTAATGTCTCAAATGACTTTAAAATCCGTATGAACTTTCCCACATGTGTTACTACTGTTAGCACAAATCACCGCAACGTTGAAGGCAATGCGTTCAGGAGTTACGAAAACGTACCGGTTTTTGTCTCATTACCCACTAAAACTGCCTTTTACAGCTTCTCAGAGGAATGACACCTACACAAATCAACATGCCTTAATGTCAGTGTTAGACCAGATATGTGAACAAAACTGACTGATTTGGATGCAGATTTGATTGTTTTTTCTATTGACGTGCAGAAGATGTTTTGTTTTGGCAGTTCTGATTTTTTGTCAATTTTAACGCGGGAACATTGATTTTGCGAACTTGATTTTGCAGGGTGTCTGTGTTGTAGGTTCCACTGTATAAACACTATGTCATATAAACCCAATCTGCTTTCTGAATAAGTTTGGGGAATGAATGACTTTTTTCAGTCATATACAGGATAAACAAAAAAAATGTAACACTAAAACAATGCTAATAACTTCTACATCTGTTGACCGAATCACTTCATTTTTAAGGTACATAAACCGCAGCCAGTGCATGACCCTTCCACAAAGTGGACATTTTGTAGATCAAATGTAACTGGTCAAATGATGGTCTGACTTTTGTGCTCTATTTCAAGAAATAAATTCCAAATTTGGCGGTCGATTCACTAAAACGAAGTTTGACAGTTTGTAACCTTAATTAACAGTGCGACAGACCCGTGTGAAGCATGTTTAAAATGTAGAGTACGCTCATTTAAAAAAGAAATACACCAAGTTTGTTTGAGAATACTCCAAGTCCAAAACAGGGATTCCCAGGTCTGAATGTTGATTAAGGTATACTTTTGTGATTCGAATTGCCCCGAATGTTACAATCTTGAGCGCTTAGATCGGGCAAGTTTGGCTACCGCTCAATTTTAAAACCCGAACCGTTGAGTCGATCCCCAAAATTGGGAACTTAATTTAAAATTGCACAAAAGTCAGCCTATTTGATCTTCAAAATTGTCACTTTGTAGAAGGGTCATGCATATGCTGAAGTTTATGTCCACAAATGTAGGTTATTAACTTGTGGGTTGCATTGTTTTTGGGTCAACCTGTATTTGGTTTTTTTTAATAAACGGCGTCATCATAAAGATTTGCTCTCAAACGGATCTGCCTACTTTTTATGACGAGTATTATAGTTGGCTCAGTGGCTAAAGAAACATTCTACAGGATGAATAAACAAACAAACAAATCTCATGATTCTCTGTGTTTTAATGTGTGTGTGTGTGTGTGTGTTTTGGGGAGTTTGTTTTGGTTTTTAGTGAGAGGATGGCTGGTGGTTTGGATGGGGTGAAAAGCTGAGTGACACTGTGATTGTGGATAATTAAATTGTTGTTGTTGCTGCTGTCAGTTTCAAGGCACCGTTCTTCTTGCAAACGCCAAGTTTGGCTTACTATTTTATATCTGCATGGGCTCTTACATGAGGTTAGGCCATCTATACACTTTGATACATACCAAACATTTACATTCTGACTGGGTCATGTGCAAAGTTGGAATGTTTGAATGAATACATTTTGCGGATTGATGCCAGTAGAAGTTAAACAAATTAATTGATCAAACATTCCAACACTTCAAAGTAAACACACGTGTGTTTGACAGCTGGTATATGTTAAAGTGGAGGGATGGTCTTATTCCACGTGAAGCCTGCATGCCACATCTGAGACGTTGAGCGAAATCGTTTACACAAAATATGCAATCATTGTTTATCATCATTTAAATTAAAACGTTCATACACAATGACACAACAAATGTTGTCGGAAACTCAAAAGAACACATGAAAGAATGAAAGATGATCAATGCAGCAAAACGCGCCACTTGTACAGAGTGGGTTACAATTTCATTCTTTGTTTAATTTAGCCTTCACATTTCCCTTATCATGTCTTATATTTTAACATCGTTCTGTTCTTGTCAGCTTGAAATGTTTGCAGTTTTTACTCACGAAACAGGTTAGTCTTCTGAAGTCAGTGCAACATCAAAGCTAAAATTTCACACATAGATGCATTTTGATGATCAGCTCTACCATACCGAAGCAATGCATTTAAACTGGCGCAGATTAATTTTCAAATGATGTTCAAGCAACAGCTAGCTTCCTTATAGACAGAGTGTCTAAGTTACAAAATATAGTCATCTCAGTATCCAACTTCATTACCTCTGTTTCTTTGCTTGCTTGGAAGAACTTCTCAGAGTGTTTGCGGCATTCATCAAACAAGATCATACACATTAAAATATTGTCACTTCCTACTCATTGAATAATGTATTCATTGTATCTAATTATTCATGTTAAAGACCAGCACTAAATTGCAATCATTTAAATATGTCACTGACATAAAGTATTCTACCCGATTTGGAAAAAAGGAAGAAAATCATAAGTGCATGATTCAAATCACTGATGATGTCTTGTAATTCGGTAGTGTTTCCAGTTAATCTTTTCTCTTTACATCTCACAATTCTTTTACTAGTTTATTTTGTAAGTAGAACACTAGGCCAAAACGTTGTTGGCTCCTTTTGTATGACATCACACATTTTCAAGGATTTGCTTGCTAACTTGCTTGTTTCTTAATTTGTTTAATGATCGCTCCAAATTACATTCCATCCTTTATCTGGCACTCTTGTTCTCAACTTTGTCCCTCCCTCTTAGCGGTTTAGAGTGAGAGGGAGAGAGTGAGTGTGTGTGTGTGTGTGTGTGTGTGTGTGTGTGTGTTAGTGTGTGCGTATGCCTGTGTGTGTGAGAGAGAGAGAGATAGAGAGAGTTGATCTATTGTCTTGATTCCCTCATTCAATTTTCTTTTGTTGTATAGTGTAGAACTTAGACAGCTTCGTGACATACCTGTGGTGCGGTTTTATGGTCGTTTAACTCTCCATCGGTGAACCATGCAATTATTTCTCTTCAACGATTACTCGGTCTCTACTGACAACTCTAAACTCCACAAAACACGACTTTTTTCAGTTCAGAAATGTCAGTTTCGCTCCCATAAATTGAAACACAAACTTAAATACATCCATACATCATTGTCTGTTACAAAGTTCCAGCTTTGCTTTAAAATGCACAATCAGTATGAGGGACACGGACCTTTTCCCAGTACATACCGACTGAGCCATCACTCAAATCTTCGACGACACTGACTCAGCCTATATGCTGCGTACATCTCCCCGGTCGGGCAGTTTTAGCTCTCGTAATGTGCGGAAGAACTGAGAGAAACATTTGCGTTCTGCTTATGTTTGTCTTGTTTGCTCGCCAAAATAATATTGCATCGATCAACCACTCAAGTTCGCACTGTTACCATGCTCCCAATCCCATGCTGGTTTGTTTACCACTTTCGAAGGTGAAGAGTTCACCGCGCCTGCGCAGTGACGGGGATTCCCCGTGACGTCACTTGAAAGTTATGACCTACTCTTTTTGTTGGTAACTAAGTAGTCTCGACCAAGTTCGCTCTCATGCATTGCAGACTGACTAAATCTGTAGTTACGAACTGCGTAGTTCGAACCTACGTTTAGTTGCTAACTATAATAGTCTCCATTCATGCATTCCACTACAGAGCGCTTTAAACTTACACAATCATAATACAAACAAGGAAAGAGAACTAAATCCGAATAAATTCAAACATGGTCACACACACCCACACACGCACGCACACACACATGCACACACACACACACACACACACACGCGCGCGCGCACACACACACACAATCTTTCTTTCGTCATTGTCAATGTTCAGGTAACCCGCAATGTCATTCCATGTACGCATACGTTATTCTAGTACAACACACACAGGCACATACACATCCTCACGAACGCCACACTTTAGTAGATAATACACGTGGCAGCGCCGATGACTCACCAATCATGGGATCTCCTTCAGAGGTCTAACTTAAACATGTGTGTTTTGAGGGCTGTTCTAAAAGCAGATGGTGACTGGGAATCCCTAATGCTCCGGGGGATTTTCTCCCAGACAAGAGGTCCCTGGTACTTGAAGGATCTCTCAAATCCATTGTTAGTTGATTTTCTGTTTCTTTTTGGTTTACTAAGTACATTGGTATCTGTTGCAGAGCGAAGAGAGGAGAGGTTTGAATATTTTGATAGCATCTCAGACTGCCCTTACAGTGTTCTCTCGAACCACTTGTGTAAAATGTGTTTTCTAACAATATTGAAGAAATATCCCTCTATCAGTTACACTGTTGCAATATACACATCATGTTTGATAAATAAATGGCAGCATTTTTAAAGTTTTCTCTGAGGAATACTATGTTTTTCATGTGGCTTACCTGTATTCTGTAATGATGAAACAGTCAGGGTTGAAGATTTGCCCAAACTGATGTAAATACAGTTATGTGTTCATATTATATATATTTTGTTTTAACTTAAAGTCTCTGCACAAGAAAAAAAAACACACTTCATTTTCTTACAGAAAGGGTCACACAGATTATATAGTGTTCTTGACTTTGGCGTGATTATGATAAACGGTAGAAAGGACTTGGGTTGTTTGTTGGCATGACATTGCAGTGGCTTTATTGGCAGGAGATGTGTTGTGATGGGTGATGTTGACGTGATTTCAGGCAATGCATGCGGGACGAGAAGCGACGGTTGGAAGTGCGCATTTCCGAGTTGGAGGATGAGCTGGAAGACGAGCACACCAACCTTGAACAGGCCAATGACAAGGCTCGCAAGTCAATGATCGCGGTCAGTTGCAAAACATCATGTTCGTGTTTAATGTTTTAAAATTTAGGAACACAGAACAAGAAGCCGTGTCCGAAGTGTGTATTTGTTTGAATGTACCTCAGCCTGTCATTTCCCATTTTCCTGGGTAGATTATCATTATCATCTTAGATTAAAATGCTTGTGATGTAATTGTTGTCATATTTGTTCATGACATTCTCACAACACGAACTTAAAGGCTAAAATCATACTTTCTGGGTGAGCCCCCAGGACACAATTTTAGATGGGTTTTTCGTGATTTATTCCTGGAATGTCTGTGTTATCACTATTTGACTGTCAGGTTTAATTTTGTTGTTGTTGAAAACTGTGGTTTGCAAGTCTGAACATTGTGTACTTGGCCTTTCACGTGCAGATGGAGCAGATGACCTCGGACCTTGCTGCGGAGCGCTCGGTGTCGCAGAAGCGGGAGAACCAGCGCCTGGCGTTGGAGCGTCAGAACAAGGACATGCGTGAGAAGCTGCAGGAGCTGGAGGGTCAGAACCGGACGCGCACCAAGGCCACCATTGCCGCTCTGGAGGGCAAGATCGCCAACCTGGAAGACCAGCTGGACCTGGAGGCAAAGTCAGTGCTTTAAACATCAAGATTTTGGACAAGATTTGAAGAAACAAAATTATGTTAAAACATATGAGTTTTCTTGTCTAACCTTCTTCATTTTACAGTGATAACTTAAATGTAAATAGTTTCACGAAGACCACCATGTAGACTGAGAAGACCACCATGTAGACTGAGAAGAAAAACAGAATGGAATCGTTACCGAATAGCGAAACAGGTTGAAGGGTTGGTAAAAACCAACAACCAACCAGTACTCTCGAAATGAAGTTCATGTTTTCATTGCAATGCTTCTCATTCTTTCAGGTGCCAGGAACCTTGTTCTGCATGACTCTCACTTCTCACCGTGTCTTTTTCTTCAAATATATATCTGCTCCTACTGCACGTTATGCTTTGTATTTCAGTTTGTGCAGTAAGATACTTTCTTTTGACATCATGTTCACGAAAGGCTGATATAAAGGTGAGATTGTGTCATGTGTACATCTTTTGTGTGGGGTAGGCCACTTTTTGTTTCTCCCTCTTTTAGAAACTTACAATTGAATGTCGGATATAGTTAGAATGATGCTTACTGCAGTTGTTATTGTTGAAATGAAGTTATGTACAGTCCACTAGTTTGAGTGCGTCCTTGTAGTTAGAACGATGCTTACTGCAGTTGTTATTGTTGAAATGAAGTGATGTACAGTCCACTAGTTTGAGTGCGTCCTTGTAGTTAGAACGATGCTTACTGCAGTTGTTATTGTTGAAATGAAGTGATGTACAGTCCACTAGTTTGAGTGCGTCCTTGTAGTTAGAACGATGCTTACTGCAGTTGTTATTGTTGAAATGAAGTGATGTACAGTCCACTAGTTTGAGTGCGTCCTTGTAGTTAGAACGATGCTTACTGCAGTTGTTATTGTTGAAATGAAGTGATGTACAGTCCACTAGTTTGAGTGCGTCCTTGTAGTTAGAACGATGCTTACTGCAGTTGTTATTGTTGAAATGAAGTGATGTACAGTCCACTAGTTTGAGTGCGTCCTTGTAGTTAGAATGATGCTTACTGCAGTTGTTATTGTTGAAATGAAGTTATGTACAGTCCACTAGTTTGAGTGCGTCCTTTAGATGTGAACGATGGGTGATTTCTGCTTGTTTGGTGGTTGTATATTTGTCAGTTTTCCCATATAGTCACTCTGTCTAGCAGTGTCTGTGGTCCGCCTGACAATCCTCACTTGTTAAGCTGCAGCAAAGTTTCTGCCATGAAGGCTTTAAAAGGTAGCCGATAAGAACTGTGGCGTGGCTGTTTCAGGGAGAGGGCAGCTCTGACACGGGCAAACCACAAGATGTACAAACGTGGGAAAGAACTGGATGAGCGCAGAAGTACTGATCAGTGCAAGGAACAGGTGGGTCGGTCTTGCTTCACTGCTTAACTCCTGCTTTTCCTCTTTCAACGTGCACCAGTGGCAAGATATTTCAGTTATATTTTTCAGTTATTATAAAGTTTGCCTGCTAAAATAAAAGTTTACATACGCCAATGGTGGGTTCAAATCGCATCTTGCGAATTTAAAATTACTTTTCACCCTCCCGCCTGGCGATCTTAAATTTTGAAGCTGCAAACGCATGCATTCTGAACGGCCGGCGAACATATAGCTCTCGCGTGTTTCGTCTGCTACAAGGCGCCATCTTGTGACGCTATGCCTGTCCACACGTTTGAGCAACAATGTGGAGATAAGTAGACACTTTCACTCCATCGCCGGAGAAAAAACGTAAAACATACAATAAAAGAGTATTTATTCCATTCTTTCCATACCATCCCGAAGAAGGCAGTTACATGCTGAAATATTGATTTAAACTTACCTAACCTGGTTACTGGTGTGTTTTCTTTTTATTTAAATATAAGAGTTTGTCAATAATGACAAAACGACAATGAAAAACGTCAAAGGAAAGCTGGAACCTGAATGACAGGGACTGTCAATAAGAACAAGCTTGACTTGTGTTCGACGAAACGAAACAAGAAGTGCATTGCACATGCCGACATGGTAACAAACCCAAGCAAAAAGGATTGAGCAGATTCAAGCTTGTACACATCCATGACCACGAACGGTCTGTGTTTGACGTTTGGCTTAATTCACACTACATCGTCTTCCAATAAATGCTGCTAAGAAAAATCATGTTAAAAGTGTGTCATGCTGTTCAGTTATGTGTTTTGCTGAAGTAATGCGTATTTTCTTGAACAGAAAACTATATCTGAATGTGTGTAGGGTTATTATGTGCATTGTCAGTGTGAGCTGTTGTGTGAGTGAAGCGTGCTAAGAAACCGCTCTGAGTCCACATCTGCTGTAGAAACAGGCGGACGAGGCAGAGGAGGAGGTGGCTTGCGTCAACGCCGAGAAGCGCAAAGTGCAGCGTGATCTGGACGATTAAATGGAGCAAAACGAAGTCCTGGTGCGCGAGTCGAAGTCCCTCAGAAAGTACAGGCAGGTACGCAGCAAAGAGATGCATCCGTCTTGTTTTAGTGTTGAGTTAGTGTTGAGAGTGAATGTGTGGTCACAGTACTGTAAGAGATTCATCCGTCTTGTTTTAGTGGTGTGTTAGTGTTGGGAGTTAGTGTGTGGTCAAAGTACTGTAAGAGATTCATCCGTCTTGTTTTAGTGGTGTGTTAGTGTTGAGAGTTAGTGTGTGGTCAAAGTACTGTAAGAGATTCGTCCGTCTTGTTTTAGTGGTGTGTTAGTGTTGAGAGTTAGTGTGTGGTCACAGTACTGTAAGAGATTCATCCGTCTTGTTTTAGTGGTGTGTTAGTGTTGAGAGTTAGTGTGTGGTCAAAGTACTGTAAGAGATTCATCCGTCTTGTTTTAGTGGTGTGTTAGTGTTGAGAGTTAGTGTGTGGTCAAAGAACTGTAAGAGATTCATCCGTCTTGTTTTAGTGGTGTGTTAGTGTTGAGAGTTAGTGTGTGGTCAAAGTACTGTAAGAGATTCATCCGTCTTGTTTTAGTGGTGTGTTAGTGTTGAGAGTTAGTGTGTGGTCACAGTACTGTAAGAGATTCATCCGTCTTGTTTTAGTGGTGTGTTAGTGTTGAGAGTTAGTGTGTGGTCACAGTACTGTAAGAGATTCATCCGTCTTGTTTTAGTGGTGTGTTAGTGTTGAGAGTTAGTGTGTGGTCACAGTACTGTAAGAGATTCATCCGTCTTGTTTTAGTGGTGTGTTAGTGTTGAGAGTTAGTGTGTGGTCAAAGTACTGTAAGAGATTCATCCGTCTTGTTTTAGTGGTGTGTTAGTGTTGAGAGTTAGTGTGTGGTCAAAGTACTGTAAGAGATTCATCCGTCTTGGTTTAGTGTTGAGTTAGTGTTGAGAGTTAGTGTGTGGTCAAAGTACTGTAAGAGATGCATCTGTCTTGTTTTAGTCTTGATTTAGTGTTGAGAGTTAGTGTGTGGTCAAAGTACTGCAAGAGGTGCATAGAAAATTAACCTGTGAAGGGACGTTCCTTTTTTCTTTTTGTTTCATTTTTCTTTTTATATTTAGTCAAGTTTTGACTAAATATTTTAACATCGAGGGGGAATCGAAACGAGGGTCGTGGTGTATGTGCGTGTGTGTGTGTGTGTGTGTGTGTGTGTGTGTGTGTGTGTGTGTGTGTGTGTGTGTGTGTGTGTGTGTGTGTGTGTGTGTGTGTGTGTGTGTGTAGAGCGATTCAGACTAAACTACTGGACCGATCTTTATGAAATTTGACATGAGAGTTCCTGGGTATGAAATCCCCATACGTTTTTTTCATTTTTTTTTTTATAAATGTCTTTGATGACGTCATATCCGGCTTTTCGTGAAAGTTGAGGCGGCACTGTCACGCCCTCATTTTTCAACCAAATTGGTTGAAATTTTGGTCAAGTAATCTTCGACGAAGCCCGGACTTCGGTATTGCATTTCAGCTTGGTGGCTTAAAAATTAATTAATGACTTTGGTCATTAAAAATCTGCAAATTGTAAAAAAAAATAAAAATTTATAAAACGATCCAAATTTACGTTTTTCTTATTCTCCATCATTTGCTGATTCCACAAACATATAAATATGTTATATTCAGATTAAAATCAAGCTCTGAAAATTAAATATATAAAAATTATTATCAAAATTAAATTGTCCAAATCAATTTAAAAACACCTTCATCTTATTCCTTGTCGGTTCCTGATTCCAAAAACATATAGATATGATATGTTTGGATTAAAAACACGCTCAGAAAGTTAAAACAAAGAGAGGTACAGAAAAGCGTGCTATCTTTCTTAGCGCAACTACTACCCCGCTCTTCTTGTCAATTTCACTGCCTTTGCCATGAGCGGTGGACTGACGATGCTACGAGTATACGGTCTTGCTGAAAAATGGCATTGTGTTGTTCAGTTTCATTCTGTGAGTTCCACAGCTTGACTAAATGTAATATTTTCGCCTTACGCGACTTGCTTTTTCTTTTTTTCTTTCTTTTGTTGTTGTAGTGAGAGGACATGTGTTGTGGTTCAGTAGATGACACCTATTTGTGTGACCTTATTGTTTTGCTATTGCATAGTATTTTCAATAGCTAGAACACATTTTGTAATTCAGCGATAATAGTCGATTTCCGAAAATATCTCCGTCGGGTTTGTGTGTGTTGTGTAAGAGTGACCTTTTCTTGGCAAAACCTCGCGTCAACATAAGAGGGGCCGGTCAGTTGCGAGGGGTATGACGTAAACATGTGCGTGTTTTCACGTGCGTCCGACACATCCCTCGCTAGTGAGTGGCCCCTCCAATGTTTGTACACGTGCCTTCACTGTGAGGACAGAAATAGTCTCTCTGTCTCTTTGCAGTGAGCTGAGTGACGCGGACGGCTCTGAGGGCGATTGGGGAGAGCAGCAGACCGAGACGTGAGATGTGTGATCATCACTCCCGTCATTACTATCATCGTCGGTGCTCTCTATCTCCCTCCAGCAAGCCGCCCTACAATTTACCCTGTACCGCTGCCACAACACTCTTCTGTACTATACTAGCTTACTAGATGTTGATAGTGTATTCGTTAATCAAGTATTCTAGCATCTTCACACAGCAAAGGGTGTTGGCTGATGATATGAACAGCAGTTATACTTTACCACATGGTCGCATGCACTCATTTTCAGGTTTCAGATTTATATCGGCTTCATGATAATTATGTTGTAAGAGTATAGAAATGTATGCGTACTAATGAAGCTTGTTGGTTTGACGCAGAACCCCGTTGCTTCGCTGAAAGGATGCCTACGTGTGAATTGTTTGTTACTGGTCTTTTTCCACGTCACGCATCACAGCGCGGAGAGATTTGTGTCTTTTTGTTATTTTTGTTTTTGAATTATAAATGATAACATTTTTCCGGGGTAGACATTGTGTAGACTTTTCTCTTGCTTGAGCTGGCTTTTACAGTTTGACCGTGCTTGTCTGCAGTATGAAACGTTCATCTCTTCAAGGATTTCGTGTGTTCAACCTTGGTCCAGGGCCTGATTTGTTCAACAGATTTTGTTTAGGGATTTGTTTTGTATTTGTATTTATTTCTGTACGTTGAACATGTCAAGTCAGTGGGTTTTTTTCTGCTGCGAGATTGAAATGCAAACAGCTAAACCCTCCAAACTTCGAACCCCACGGTACCTGACACAGGCAGAATGGGGGTAGAGTACATCAAAGGGGGGGGGGGGGGTATTCGCTGTAGAGTCTATTGGTGACTGGTCACCCACTTATTTTTGCCCACATACTGTTGACCGGTAGAACATTTGCTAAGAATAATGCTTGTACGGACAAAGATACAGTTAAGGTTTATGTCAGTGTGCGCTTTCCTGTTGCATGCACCACCGTGTAAATAGTGCACTAACAGCTAGTTGTCCCTGGGGACATTTCATGGTCATCATTCTTGTTTGATATTGCGGGAACACATTGTTGACATTTTGTCAGCGTAACGGCCTTTTCAAAAAATGGGATATCACCTAATAGATGTCATTATGTATCTTGTTCTGCTTCGTTTTCTTTTAAATGTGGGATCAACCAAGACAAAACATATTTGCATTTTGATCCTGTTTTAAAAAGCTGTATTACTTTTGAATCAGGTGATAATGTCATGCATATTCGCTTGGTTTAAATAGTACTTTATTCCCATGCAAGTTTACAAAGCCATGGAATGTATTTTGATAAAGGAACACAACAAGATAAACTTATGAATGTGCTCTCGGATACATAATGATACATTGGCGGACAATATTGTAGATTCATAATTCAAACCAATCAAAACAACAATAATAAGAATGACACAACAATGATACTTCAACAACAATATCAGCAAAAAAGCACGAAAAACGGAGTATGGCATATTGTGAAGAGAGAAGAAGAGAAAGAGACTAAGAGAAAGAGAAAGAGAAAGAAAGAGAGAGTGCATCCACTACATATCAATTCAATTTCTAACAACAACAATAACAACAAAAATAGCATTAATCATTTAATCTTAATAAACACGTTTACTGTTTACTATACATCTCTGAATCTGACAAAACGTTGCTTTGTTTCAGTGAGTGACTTATTGCTGTTGCCGTACATAAGACAAGAAACAGTGATTCTATAATCATAGTCGGGCAAAGTCTTGTCAGTGGTGTTTCTGACATTCTGGTATATTATAACTGACAATCAAATAAAAAGTTTGCAATGTTCGATATAAAATCCGCACCCTCATGAAGTGTCATTTGTCAAATGTCTCTTAAACAAATCGCCATTTAAATCGCTAATCTCTAATCCTAATTTACAATAACTAATTTCGGCTGTTTGATCTTTTGAATACAAATACCGGAGAATAACGGGGTCATCTCTGAACAAGAACCTCTTAAAAGAACCAATAGAATTTGTTTGCATATTCACTTCACATCAAACACTATACATCTTACTGACAGTATAAATCCGTACAATGTTTACTTACTTCCAGCAATAAGTTGCAACTCCTTGGCCTTGCTGAACATTTCAAATAAAATACTGTATCAACATCTTCTTACGAGAGGTCTGCATGTTTTTGAGGCAAGCATGTGTGTGTGTGTGTGTGTGTGTGTGTCTGTGTGTGTGTGTGTGTGTGTGTGTGTGTGTGTGTGTGTGTGTGTGTGTGTGAGTGAGTGAGTGTTTGTGTGAGTGTGTGTGTGTGCGCGTGTGTGTGTGTGTGTGTGTGTGTTGTGGGTGTCACAGTGGGTAGCACCCTGAACTCAGGTCAAAATAAGTTACTTCCCTTCGGGTCTCATTTATCCCTCACAGGATGCCTTTGTTTTTCTTATCACGGTCTCCTGCCCACAGCAGTCTCAACAGTTCGACTTGTTTTAACCTTAGAACGATGTCTTTATCATAACTGTGAAGAACAGAACGGAGATCACTGTTGAAGTCGGCCATTCTACAATTACGTTCGTCTGGATGAGAATAACACCTTTTTTGTATATTCTTTTTAAAGACACGTAAAACAAGCATTTAAATGTGTACAGAGGCTGTGACAAATCAGTGCATGGAACCAACAAACTCAAATCCTCTAAGACTGAATATGTCTACACATTAGGTGTACTTAAAACCATATTTGACCCTCCACCGCGAAATGAGTCGCATGTCACCTCGCGCGGTTCTGCGCTAGGGTCACCTTAGTCACAGGCTTATGTAACTCAAACAGTTTTCGCTCTTTTCAAAAACGGTTTTCACCACTGGATAGAGCGTCAAACACTCTTTAGGAAAAATGTAAAAATATGAAATTCCGTGGTGGAGGGTCACATATTACCTTTGCAAATAATCAAACTGTATCTGTGAAGAGAAGTTAGCTCCATCAACTCGGCTTGCAGGTCTTGTCGGCAAGGTGCTGATCCCGCTCAGCACGAGGAATGGCCTCTGAGCGGAACAAGACATTTTCCAAAATTGCTCTTGGCCTCGCACTTTGTCAAGACGTGATATGTGTAGGTAGCTATCTCCACCACCTGTAAGGAAGGAGTAGATAAGCATACGATTATTCCTCATATCTTATTAGGTGTAGGTGTGCTTGTGTGCGTGTGTGTGTGTGTGTGTGTGTGTGTGTGTGTGTGTGCGTGCGTGCTTGCGTGCGTGCGTGTGTGTGTGTGTGTGTGTGTGTGTGTGTGTGTGTGCGTGCGTGCTTGCGTGCGTGCGTGTGTGTGTGTGTGTGTGTTTGTGTCTGTGTCTGTGTGTGTGTGTGTCTTTGTCTGTGTGTACACATATATCTTCCCAAAACTCTCTCCCAATCTCTCGTATGTCTTATCTCAACAATAGTGACGTTGCGGGGAAGACGGGACCGACAACGACGACTGAACCGAGACAGGTGTGTTGTCGAGTGGCGTCATCGCGCGCACCGACACTAGTAGCGTTTGCGGGGAGAACGAGCGCCAGTGGCCTGAAGAATAAAACTCCTTGACGCCCAAACGGGGTTTGATACGACGTTTAGCGACGAAGCCCTTCGGGGCATGTTTTGGGTGGTGGGGAACACACATTTCAGAAATATGAATTGTATGGACAATAAATAATCTTGTGTGTGACCGTCCAGGCCCGGTCACACAGCCCAAAAGTCGCGTAAACGCATGAATCACGCATAACATTTGGTTGTGCGTGCTTGTCGGTCGAGAATTCGACCATTTTCGCTGATTTACGCGATGAAAATCACCGATGAATTGCGCAAGAACTGCGGAAAGATCACGCAAAAATCACTAACAAACCACGCACTACAGCGCATTGCTACGCAAAGGTCCACGGAAAACCACGTATAAACTGCGCACTATCATTTATGAACTGCGTATGAATCGCGCATGATTCGCGCATGAACTGCGCAAGGAATGCGCGGCAGCGCGCACGTCCGTTCCGCGCGTATATAAACTGATGCAACCGCGGCGCCTTGGCATTCCCGTTTCAACAGTCGCGAACGATCACTGATATTCCACGCATATTTCGCGCATTGTTCGCGTAAGAACTACGCAAACTACGCAGAAATTACGTAAAACAGCGCAATACTGCGTACACTCCTTCGCGAAGCCGAGTTTTGAGCTGCTGAAAACCTGGAATCGCGTAAAGCGCCGATCCGGCGAACATCGGCGGACAACTACGGAGGTTCCACGTGAGAGAAACTGATGAAAAGCGCAAATCGCGCATGTATCGCGTGAGGATCGAATTTCGTGCGTGATTCTTGCGTGTACGCGACTTTTGGGCTGTGTGACCGGGCCTTTACACCCTGATTTTAAAAAAGAACGAAAAAAGAAACGACCTTCAGACCATAACATTCCTTGTTAAGCCAAGTAAGCCACCCTCTCTTTCAGTCTTAATAGACGAGGAACCAAATCGGAAAAAGGCGCTTTGTTTAGGAGTTTAATGCACAGGGGGTACTCCTGGGTAAATTTGGTATCATTTTAAAAGATAAATGCATACAGCCTCTCACCCAATCTTTCTAGGAACCCAAAAGTGGCAGCAGCTATACGTATAACGCAATCTTGAGGAGAAGTAGACAAGATATTTTGAAAAGTATACTGCACAAAAAACCCACTTTGTTGCGAAAAATGCCAGTGAGTAAGTATTACTGAATTTGTTATCAGACTAGTACTAGTGGAAGGCGTAAGACAGCAAATAAAACGCGTGTTTGACCGTAGCACTTAAGAGCGTCATCAGGCCATGAATTTCAGAAATTGTGTTACGTCATGCCGTGTTTACTTTTCTTGATAATGTCAATAGTCCATGAGGACGTTGTATTGGACATACTCTGATTAAATACAAGTCAGAAGAAAAGTGTGATCATCGGGCTTCTTGTAGAAAGTAACGATTTGGAGATACATCTTAAACACAAAATGTGAGAGTTCTTTATAGAAGTACACCCCCTAATTTTAAAAATCAAAATTCTGCCCGGAAAGTATTTTGCTCTCATTATGACAGGTTGGAATAAATTTGATGGACTTGATATGTATGTTATAACATAGATAAATGCCTGGTCAACACGCAGGTGTAGTATTTAAAAAGATACACGTAAAAACATTATTGTGAGAGACAGTCAATTTGTTATTAACTTTTCTGAGACAAAATACCCCTTTGAGTGCGTACGTACCCTGACAATTTCAGCCAGTGCTGGTTTCTATCTGAATTGCATGTTATCCTCCGAATTACTCCTCAATATAAAGTCAGATGATCAAATATATCGCGATGGGCAATGAGTGTCATGTTTCTTAATGTTATACATAGAAAATAGGTTGTGAACTGTTTCTGTCGGTTTTACGTTTCACTGAAAGAACCATGCATTAATGTGTAAAACAACACAATCTGGTGAATTTCATGTGAGCGGAACAAAACAGGACAATTTAGTTTATGTAGTTACTGAATGTAGATTAAGCTTGCAGGGCGTTATTTGAACATCGCAACGACAGCGATGACGTCACGCGTGACGTCAATGTTACAGGTAGGCAAGGTGTGGAGTGTAGAATGAGCCGTGCATGATGGTCGGAAAGATAGACTGCCTACAATACACAGAGCAATCGATACTTACTCTAACAAGGTGTGGAGTCTAGAATGAGCAGTGCATGATGGTCGGAAAGATAGACTGCCTACAATACACACAGCAAACGGTACTCACTCGAAAAAGGTGTGGAGTGGAGAATGAGCAGTGCATGATGGTCGGAAAGATAGACTGCCTACAATACACAGAGCAAACGGTACTCACTCGAAAAAGGTGTGGAGTGGAGAATGAGCAGTGCATGATGGTCGGAAAGATAGACTGCCTACAATACACAGAGCAATCGATACTTACTCGAAAAAGGTGTGGAGTGTAGAATGAGCAGTGCATGATGGTCGGAAAGAAATCTGATAGACTGCCGACAATACACAGAGCAAACGGTACTCACTCCAAAAAGGTGTGGAGTGGAGAATGAGCAGTGCATGATGGTCGGAAAGATAGACTGCCTACAATACACAGAGCAAACGGTACTCACTCGAAAAAGGTGTGGAGTGTAGAATGAGCAGTGCATGATGGTCGGAAAGATAGACTGCCTACAATACACACAGCAATCGGTACTCACTCAAAAAAGGTGTGTCTTGTGAAAGGCATATGAATGTGCTATCTAAATTGTTTTGTGGTGACACTCAGCAAAAGAAGCATCAATTCCCAACTGGAAGGCAAACCATCTCAACTACACTGTGCACAAACAAAGAGGATATATCTTCAGTGCGACACATCTCATGTTAGGCAGCAATGTTTATGCCAGAAATATATGGGTATAATTATGACGATTTGCCTTTCTACTGCTCAAAAATTGGTTTAAAGGATTTGAGCATTATTTTGGTATGACATCACAGGTCCCTGTCCATGTAAATACCTACTCACATAAATAAGGGGTTTTGACAGCATGATTCTCTTTAAACCGTCAAAAAGGCAAATAAAACTAAGCACTATTTCACATGTTTTACACCAGTGAGTTTTGTTGGAGTTTTAGCTAACAGGGCATACCCACTTCGTTTAATTTTGCCGCGCAGTCAGGCTGATCTAGCGTGTGAAAGAGAGCGCCCACAAGGTTGAGAAGTAAGACGATTGAACAATTAGTCTCGGAGATAAATAGTTCCCAATGAGGATCCTTGTGTTCAAAGAACGGTTATGAGAAAACGGCGTAAACAGTTCTCAAAATGGTGTCAATTATTAATAAAACATTTTGAAAATGATCGCTTTATTGCAAGAAAGAGGTTGAAGATGACAAAACCACTTTGCACAATGAGTCTGTGGTGTTCAAAGTACCTACAAAATGCTGAGAACCCAAAATACGTTTTTGAATCAGCATTTCGGGCCATCTGTGGCCTTAATGTATAAGAATAAAGACGCTTGTGAAAACGATTTTTGGTTTAGCACTTGTTAAATGGTTTCATTTGGAAGCAATACGCATCAGACAGCTAAGATAATTATGTGATGAGAGAACTATTCTCTTTCCTGTGTTTAAATGTTCACATTACATCTTACCTGTCTGAGTGGTTCTCACCTTCGTGCCGTGGGAAGGTGCCAAAACAAAGTATGACGATCCGTTTCACCTCATAATGTTATACTTATTTTGGTTGTTTATTTGTTTTAATTCTTTTATCTCACCTGCGCTGTTGGAAAAGCTGTTGAAATGTGCCCAGGTAAACATCAAATTAACTGCCTGTCTATTGATCAGCGGTATTTGCGTCTTTGGTCCTTTGGAATATGAGAATGCAAATGTGCGTGTGTGTGTGTGTGTGTGTGTGTGTGTGTGTGTGTGTGTGTGTGTGTGTATGTGTGTGTTGTGTGTGTGAATGTATGTGTGTATGTGTGTGTGTGTGTGTGTGTGTGTGTGTGTGTGTGTGTGTGTGTGTGTGTGTGTGTGTGTGTGTGTGTGTTTGTATGTGTGTGTGTGTCGATAGTGTCCAGAAGTTAAATTGCTGTTGGAAAAACAGACGACTAGAGATATTTGTGTGTATAATTAAAGGCCCACACCGCCTGGTATAAACAGTTCCACCGTCTTTGATCTAGTCAGGCTGTTACCAGGAACAAGACCATCCTTCCACTTGGTCAATTACTAACACTCAGCACCCTGACTGATCTATCCAGGCTGTTACCAGGAACACGACCACCCTTCCACTTGGTCAATTACTAACACTCAGCACCCTGACTGATCTATCCAGGCTGTTACCAGGAACACGACCACCCTTCCACTTGGTCAATTACTAACACTCAGCACCCTGACTGATCTATCCAGGCTGTTACCAGGAACACGACCACCCTTCCACTTGGTCAATTACTAACACTCAGCACCCTGACTGATCTATCCAGGCTGTTACCAGGAACACGACCACCCTTCCACTTGGTCAATTACTAACACTCAGCACCCTGACTGATCTATCCAGGCTGTTACCAGGAACACGACCACCCTTCCACTTGGTCAATTACTAACACTCAGCACCCTGACTGATCTATCCAGGCTGTTACCAGGAACACGACCACCCTTCCACTTGGTCAATTACTAACACTCAGCACCCTGACTGATCTATCCAGGCTGTTACCAGGAACACGACCACCCTTCCACTTGGTCAATTACTAACACTCAGCACCCTGACTGATCTATCCAGGCTGTTACCAGGAACACGACCACCCTTCCACTTGGTCAATTACTAACACTCAGCACCCTGACTGATCTATCCAGGCTGTTACCAGGAACACGACCACCCTTCCACTTGGTCAATTACTAACACTCAGCACCCTGACTGATCTATCCAGGCTGTTACCAGGAACACGACCACCCTTCCACTTGGTCAATTACTAACACTCAGCACCCTGACTGATCTATCCAGGCTGTTACCAGGAACACGACCACCCTTCCACTTGGTCAATTACTAACACTCAGCACCCTGACTGATCTATCCAGGCTGTTACCAGGAACACGACCACCCTTCCACTTGGTCAATTACTAACACTCAGCACCCTGACTGATCTATCCAGGCTGTTACCAGGAACACGACCACCCTTCCACTTGGTCAATTACTAACACTCAGCACCCTGACTGATCTATCCAGGCTGTTACCAGGAACACGACCACCCTTCCACTTGGTCAATTACTAACACTCAGCACCCTGACTGATCTATCCAGGCTGTTACCAGGAACACGACCACCCTTCCACTTGGTCAATTACTAACACTCAGCACCCTGACTGATCTATCCAGGCTGTTACCAGGAACACGACCACCCTTCCACTTGGTCAATTACTAACACTCAGCACCCTGACTGATCTATCCAGGCTGTTACCAGGAACACGACCACCCTTCCACTTGGTCAATTACTAACACTCAGCACCCTGACTGATCTATCCAGGCTGTTACCAGGAACACGACCATCCTTCCACTTGGTCAATTACTAACACTCAGCACCCTGACTGATCTATCCAGGCTGTTACCAGGAACACGACCACCCTTCCACTTGGTCAATTACTAACACTCAGCACCCTGACTGATCTATCCAGGCTGTTACCAGGAACACGACCACCCTTCCACTTGGTCAATTACTAACACTCAGCACCCTGACTGATCTATCCAGGCTGTTACCAGGAACACGACCATCCTTCCACTTGGTCAATTACTAACACTCAGCACCCTGACTGATCTATCCAGGCTGTTACCAGGAACACGACCACCCTTCCACTTGGTCAATTACTAACACTCAGCACCCTGACTGATCTATCCAGGCTGTTACCAGGAACACGACCACCCTTCCACTTGGTCAATTACTAACACTCAGCACCCTGACTGATCTATCCAGGCTGTTACCAGGAACACGACCACCCTTCCACTTGGTCAATTACTAACACTCAGCACCCTGACTGATCTATCCAGGCTGTTACCAGGAACACGACCACCCTTCCACTTGGTCAATTACTAACACTCAGCACCCTGACTGATCTATCCAGGCTGTTACCAGGAACACGACCACCCTTCCACTTGGTCAATTACTAACACTCAGCACCCTGACTGATCTATCCAGGCTGTTACCAGGAACACGACCACCCTTCCACTTGGTCAATTACTAACACTCAGCACCCTGACTGATCTATCCAGGCTGTTACCAGGAACACGACCACCCTTCCACTTGGTCAATTACTAACACTCAGCACCCTGACTGATCTATCCAGGCTGTTACCAGGAACACGACCACCCTTCCACTTGGTCAATTACTAACACTCAGCACCCTGACTGATCTATCCAGGCTGTTACCAGGAACACGACCACCCTTCCACTTGGTCAATTACTAACACTCAGCACCCTGACTGATCTATCCAGGCTGTTACCAGGAACACGACCACCCTTCCACTTGGTCAATTACTAACACTCAGCACCCTGACTGATCTATCCAGGCTGTTACCAGGAACACGACCACCCTTCCACTTGGTCAATTACTAACACTCAGCACCCTGACTGATCTATCCAGGCTGTTACCAGGAACACGACCACCCTTCCACTTGGTCAATTACTAACACTCAGCACCCTGACTGATCTATCCAGGCTGTTACCAGGAACACGACCATCCTTCCACTTGGTCAATTACTAACACTCAGCACCCTGACTGATCTATCCAGGCTGTTACCAGGAACACGACCACCCTTCCACTTGGTCAATTACTAACACTCAGCACCCTGACTGATCTATCCAGGCTGTTACCAGGAACACGACCACCCTTCCACTTGGTCAATTACTAACACTCAGCACCCTGACTGATCTATCCAGGCTGTTACCAGGAACACGACCACCCTTCCACTTGGTCAATTACTAACACTCAGCACCCTGACTGATCTATCCAGGCTGTTACCAGGAACACGACCATCCTTCCACTTGGTCAATTACTAACACTCAGCACCCTGACTGATCTATCCAGGCTGTTACCAGGAACAAGACCATCCTTCCACTTGGTCAATTACTAAACATGATCAGCCTGCGTGCTCTCTGTGCACACTTGTATTTATTTAAATAATCGATTTTGTAAAAGGCGCTGGTGCCTTTTTTTCAGAATTAATTCATGAACGCAATTCAACTCACGATCACCACAAGAAGCAGTCAGGGTGCTGAGTGTTGGTATGTGACCAAGTGGAGGGATGGTCTTGTCCCATGTACAATTAGCCTGGGCAGATCAGTCAGGGTGCTGAGTGTTGGTATGTGACCAAGTGGAGGGAGGGTCTTGTCCCATGTACAATTAGCCTGGCCAGATCAGTCAGGGTGCTGAGTGTTGGTATGTGACCAAGTGGAGGGAGGGTCTTGTCCCATGTACAATTAGCCTGGCCAGATCTGATGGAGACAGTGAGGCGAGCTGTGTACACCAGGCGGAGTCGGCCTTTAATTCTATGTATTATCAATTGCTTCCAGAAGGTAAATTAAGTTTATAAAACAAATAGCACATTAAACAGATTTCAGGGTATAATTATACGTAAATCTTCGTAATGTCAATTGTTAAATTGCTTATTTAAAGGCAAAAGACGAGAGGGATGGTTGTCTTAAGTACATAACACCGAGCGTCGTCAACCACAACGGTATCTTTACACCAGTGCTATTGCCAGCAGACGTTGTTGTTTTCAGTACATAACACCGAGCATCGTCAACCGCTACGGTATCTTTACACCAGTACTATTGCCAGCAGACGTTGTTGTTTTCAGTACATAACACCGAGCGTCGTCAACCACAACGGTATTGATACAGCAGTACTATTGCCAGCAGACGTTGTTGTTTTCAGTACATAACACCGAGCATCGTCAACCACTACGGTATTGATACAGCAGTGCTATTGCCAGCAGACGTTGTTGAGACGAAAACTTCACAGGTATACCTTCTTCTTTTTCTGTACGGGTGATCCTCCTCATCCTCATCCTCATCCTCATCCTCATCCTCATCCTCATCCTCATCCTCATCCTCAACCTCATCCTCATCCTCATCCTCATCCTCATCATCATCACCAACCTCTCCCCCCCCTGTTGCGTGTCCTGGAAAACGACGCGACACCTTATCGTCACGTGGAGACGAGGAAGATACTGCCACTACCGGCATCGACACCGTCGCCGTTTCAACTGACACTATGGGGGCCCAATCGGAATGGGGTTAACCAGTGACAGTGTGTTCCCCTCTGTCCTCCTCCCTGCGACCTTGCTTTTGTCTTACGGACTGAGATTAATGGACTGCGATATTAATCCGATAGATAGTATCTTCATTTTTCTACTTACAGTAAAATGGCCAATCTAAATATTTGCTCATTAAATGTCCGTGGTCTGAGAAATAAAATAAAACGAAAAACATTATTTTATAAATGTTCAAAGGAGCGCTACGATATAATTTGTTTGCATGAAACGTATATAACGCACAGCGACATTATCCAGTGGGAACTGGAATGGGGAGGGAAAATATTTTACAGTACGGCTACTAACCACAGTAAAGGACAAGTGATTCTCGTACGTAAACATTTTCCATATGAAGTGAACTGCACCCTAAGCACTCAACGCATTGTTGCGATTGAAGTTCATCTGGAGGAGAATAATTTGCACATTGTTAAAGGGATAGTATCCGCCGGAAAAGGCCTTCAGATCGCTTTCAAAGCTTCACCATAAGATTCTATGTTACAAATAATGCTACCATCCACGAGGAATAACTTTACTTTGCAAATTCAACAGTTTTGATAGCTAATTAACTGTCGTAAAAGAATCCAAGGAAAGAGCACTCTTGTAATGGTTGGGTGATTTCCCTTTGTCCAATTCAGTTGTCACAACAATCAAAATGGCGTCTCTCGGCGATTATTTTAGTCTGACAAGGTGAGTGTTACATAGTAAACGTTATCTGACAGAAAATAATGCTTTCAATGAGACAGTCAGTATCTGTTTACAAGTTGCTCTGAGCAGGACTGCAAAGCCTGAATCGATCATGCGAGTCAAATAGCTCTGGTGCACTCCGAATCATTCGCCGCCTTGATAGAGATCATTCAGTACTGGTAGTACTTAGTCCGATTATCTTGGACATGTTTGTTGCCTGTTGGTGATCCTTTCAAATATATGTCTCTGAAGTTGCACTTTTACTCCCTTACGTATATGCATTGTCATGTCACTGATCGATCACTTGGAACAGTAAACGTGCGCTTTGCGTGCAAGACGGAGTTCGAAGCAGTCACATATTTCACCGAACATGAGAGAGCTCTGAAAATCGTGTTTATTCTCAGAGTAACCCAAAAGAGAAGACATACTTATCCCACTGAACAGTCCCACTGAACAGTGTCGAGGAAATCATTGTCTTGTGCATTTGTTGTGTGTGTGTGTGTGCCTGTGCCTTTGTGTGTTCTCAGACTTGTGTATGCATGATCACTGTGTGTGTGTGCGCGCGTGTGTGTGTGTGTGTGTGTGTGCGTGCGCATGCAGGGGAGTATGTCAAACTCAAGTGAGCTTTTCTTGAAGTTGATGATGATTGAAGTTTGATACAATAACTCATTAACTGTAACTGTAAGGTGGATTGATGAATAGTGTATCCTTTTCATGAATTTGTCTTTATTTCCAGGCTATGGAAGTTTCATGTTCAAAACAACAACAGAGCTGCCCCTGCAAGAGAAAAGGTGCGGAGGCAGGATAGGGAGAGGAATTAGCAGTCTCTATGTGTGGGCAGATGAAGAGGAAAGGACTGGTCTAAGTCCTCTCAAACTGAAATTGGTTTGCTGGGGAAGAAGGCTGATCCAAAAAACAACACCGCCCTCCAAGTCCAACCCTCCTCTAAACTCAATAATTCCAGTAAGTACCTTTTTATTCTGCAAGATTTGTTAGGTGGATGACTTTGTTGCAGGGTATATTAAATAATGACAAAAAGTGAGGTTTGCAGGTCTCAGTCGCAAATTATATTACTGGTGCCTATTGTTTGTTGCTATTCTAGTGAATGTGTATACATATATTTATTTCCTATTTTCAGAAGATAATGACAAATAATTAAAATTGTGTGCACTTAAATGTCACTACACACAACCTTTTAGTGTCTCATAAAGGGAAATACATATGAACAGTCCCCACAATTGGGGTGCTGTACCATGAAACCCCTCTTTTAAAAACCTTTACAATTCAAGATCTCCCCTATTTTAAGACCTTGTGTTTCAGATGTTTAGGTCATAACCTGTGCAAATTTACCTTCATTGTAAGACTTCTTGCTTTTTAAGACCTTATTTTCTCAGATTTTGGGGGGTCGTAAAAGGGGGTTCCACTGTATTCTAAAATATGAATTCTTGTTTACTGTTTAAACTACACCCATTTGCTCTTTGTAAATGAAGGATATTTTTCAGATTGATTATTTCTGCCTCCATACTGATCTTTATAATATATGACACATTGGCGAGCAGATTCCATGATCATGCTAAAAATGTAGGAAGTCATAATTATGATGTTTAGGTTTTAGAATTGTGTATGCCTTGCAGTTCAAATTCATGTCTGCCTTCCTGTTCAATTGTTTAAAAATCAAGACAATCCCTGAGACACATTTTCCAACCACATGTCACACAGCAGTTCTGCTTGAAACATCAGAATCGAATAGTATACCAAACAGGCCTTTATGCGGTTTAGCACTTGACTACTGCTGCTTCAATACCACTTGTGCAGAAAAAAAATTAGAGATACAGTGGAGCCCTTCTTTTAAGATATTACAAACTCAATTAAAGATCAAAACTTGACTAAATGTAAAAAGCAATACGTGTTAGAATGGAGGTTATAAACAGAAATCTGAGAAAGTAATGTCTAAAAAGACAAATGTTTAGAAAAAAAAGGCGGGGGGGGGGGGGGGGGGGAGTTGGCAAACTTAGGTTTTACTGTTCAATGCATGGGTAAACTGGGCATTCATTCCAAGTACCTAAAGATGTGTAACTGGCACTTTTGCTCATCGGTAGTACTGGAACACAATTTTACACAGTGCGTCAGAATGCCTCTGGAAAGCCTATGCCTACAAGTAAATCCCCCGCCCCCCCCCACCACACACACACACATCTTTTACTCACACCCGCACCCCATTACATAGATGAATAGATTACAAATACTATTCTTTTACTTTTTATTTTCACACTTTTTCTTGCATTTGGTTCATGTTTATTATTTGAAGTTTGATTCTGAATCAAGCGTCTTTAGTGATGGATGGTTTTCTGTGTATGCTCCAGGACTTCAAGGCACGGGTGCTTGATGACAGCAGGCTCCCACTGGCCCACACACAGAGAAGAGATTGGAGGTGCCCTCGCCCTGGAAGAAGAAGAGGATGGGAATATCAATAAAACAAAACGATACGCAACATTCACACAGCTTACATTGTGGACATACATATTTGGCTATTTGGGTGAAGGTGTAAGAGCCGCCATACATGTGCAGTTGCTGTGTATGGGTCATAGGAATGACAATTTAGATCCAACTGGCCAGAACACTGACTTTCGTCCTAGTCGCTTGTATTGAAGTACATTGTGGTGTTATATGAAGTACATTTGGTTGGGGGTTGGTGTAACCATACTCTGTATTTACCACCGTTCTGAATTTGTGTATGTTTTATCTCTCAAACTCAAAGCACATTGTTTTTTGATTTTTCTATGTACCTTAAACTACTTTTTCAGCACCCGCAGTACCTAGTTAACGCCCATCCTCCAACATTTGGATCAGTGTCGTCAACATATGTTGTGTGTATGTGTGTTTTTTAAATGATGTGCACAGTTCTGCACCCTGTAGTGACATTGTCATTCTAGGGAATGCTGAAAGACAACTATAATGTTTATTTAATACTCTGGTCACTGGAGTATCTGGATAGCCCTGTGAAAAGAAGATGGAGATGAGAGAGCGTCTTCGGAAGTTGAAGAGGTCTGATTTTAGTGATTTAAGGGAGCATGTGAAACGACCAGTGTTTGGTTACGCCATTTCCTATGGATTGGATCAGTATCAATGACTGACTGACTGACTATTCACTTTGTGGTTTTTAGGATGTGTGTTTATTCACTCTCAGTGAATTTTTTGTTGGGTTTTTAGTGTTTTTTTCTTCTGTTTAGACACTTGCATATCAGGCGAAAGATACTTACAGGGTGACTAATTGTGCACAGATACATCTCCTATTAAAATGTTCACACCAAGATACCAAATATCACCATTTCTAACGAGGAACTGATCCTGCACAGGCACAGTACCTAGTAAACGCCCCACCCCCTACTTTGGGCAAAATCTGTGCATAAAGCGGATGGACAATTAAAAGGCAGTTTACAGTACTAATATTTTTCCTCATTACATTTAGTCAAGTTTTGACTAAATGTTTTAACGTAGACGGGGGAATGGAGACGAGGGTCATGGTGTATGTGCGTGTGTGTGTGTGTGTGTCTGTCTGTGTGTGTAGAGCGATTCAGACTGAACTACTGGACCGATCTTTATGAAATTTTACATGAGAGTTCCTGGGTATGATATCCCCGAACGTTTTTTTTTCATTTTTTTGATAAATGTCTTTGATGACGTCATATCCGGCTTTTCGTGAAAGTTGAGGCGGCACTGTCACGCCCTCATTTTTCAACCAAATTGGTTGAAATTTTGGTCAAGTAATCTTCGACGAATCCCGGACTTCGGTATTGCATTTCAGCTTGGTGGCTTAAAAATTAATTAATGACTTTGGTCATTAAAAATCTGAAAATTGTAAAAAAAAAAAAAAATTTTTTAAAACGATCCAAATTTACATTCATCTTATTCTCCATCATTTGCTGATTCCAAAAACATATAAATATGTTATATTTGGATTAAAAACACGCTCTGAAAATTAAATATATAAAAATTAATATGAAAGTCCTGTTCCCCCTTGCTAAAGAAACTTCATTGGCTCCCTGTAGAGCTGAGAATCCAATATAAGTGCTGCTGTATCTGCTACAAAATAATATCTGGCTCAGCCCCATCCTACCTGTCTGACCTGTTCACACTCTATACACCCTCACGATCCCTCCGCTCCTCTGTAGACACTAGAATATTCCGTCTATCTTCTTTTAGTCGCAAACAGCACGGCCAGAGAGCCTTCTCCCACTCTGCTGCCGCTGCGTGGAACTCTCTCCCTTACTCTATCCGACACTGCCAAACATTCTGTTCCTTCAAATCAAACCTTAAAACACACTTCTTCACCCAGTATTTTGATTAATTTTATTTCAACATGGTGCATTTTTGAATCAGGTGTTTGAATGTTTGAATGTTTTGCCTGTGTTAGTATGCTTGCAGATTGTATTGATGTAGTGTTTGAGTTTCGTTGTTCACTTGTGTGCTGAATGCTGCTGCACATGCTTTTGCTTTGCTTTGTATGTATTATGTATGTTTGTCATTGTAAAGCGCTTTGAGAATGTAAAGCGCTCTATAAATCTCCCATATTATTATTATTATTATTATTATTAAAATTAAATTTTCGAAATCAATTTAAAAACACTTTTATCTTATTCCTTGTCGGTTCCTGATTCCAAAAACATATAGATATGATATGTTTGGATTAAGAACACGCTCAGAAAGTTAAAACAAAGAGAGGTACAGAAAAGCGTGCTATCCTTCTGAGCGCAACTGCTACCCCGCTCTTCTTGTCAATTTCACTGTCTTTGCCGTGAGCGGGTGACTGACGATGCTACGAGTATGCGGTCTTGCTGCGTTGCATTGCGTTCAGTTTCATTCTGTGAGTTTGACAGCTACTTGACTAAATGTTGTATTTTCGCCTTACGCGACTTGTTTTAATTTCTAGTCTCAGTATAGTTTCGTGTAGGTATTGGGATAATTGGAGTTACAGGTATATATACATGTGATTTCACTTGCAATTCTTTGCATAAAATAAACTCAAATGAGCAGACATAAAGGTGCACCTACAATTATTGTGACTGTTGCTGTAAAACAATTTCCTTGGTAGATGGAGGGCATTGTGGGGACCAGATGTGTAGACCGTGGGATTAGATAGACTTGGGGGTTCTGGCTTGTAGAAAACTTCCCTGCTGCTCCGCCTTTTGGGGACGAACTTTGTGTTCAGTGATGTGTGCATAGGACTTTGCAACGTCAACCTCCACTGCAAACCATCTTTGTATTGTAGACACTATATTGTACCTGCAGAGAAAGATCACTTTTAGCTGTGCAGTGGAACCCTCATTTACAGCCCCCCCCCCCCCCTTCTTTAAGATCCTGTTTTTTTGGATTTTATGTTTATAATCTCTGTAAATTTACTCCCCCTGTTTAAGACGTAGCTGATTTTCTCAGCATTTTACAAGTTCCACTGTAGTATTTCCCTCTGCAGCATTATTGTCAGTCAAAAGGGATACACAATCTGGCACAAAGAACAGCTGACATGAACAATAAAGTCTGGGGAAGGGTCCTGAAAGTATCTTGATTAATGCGTTGAATTGACAGGTCTAGTAAACCTTGTGCAGAACAAATATGTGTTGAAGAGTGCTCATTGACATGTTGCAGCAAGCCAAGCCATAATTATACCCTGTTGAAGTAATACAAATCATGGGTGTGGGTTATATTAATTCACATCTTTTATATGATTGAAATGCATAATTCGAAGACTTGTTTCTGAAAATGTGTACATTTGCATTTAAGATCTACATGGAATAAAACTGACACTGTTCTCGACAATTGAGTATGTTTTTGTGTGCGCATGTTGCTTAGTTTATTGATAATAATTGACTTTGGGTCAAGTTGTAACCACGAGTTTTGTAGCAAAGGTGCAATGATAAAAATAGACAGAAGATAATCAGATAATAAGACACTGGGCTGCAAATTGCTTTCAATTGTCATTGTATTTATCTGTAAAATCATCATGGTTTCCATGGCATGTATAATGCAGTGGAACCCCCCTTTTAAGACCCCAAATTTAAAACTCCCTCCTTTTTAAAACCTTGTTTTCTCACATTTTCTGTTCATAACTTCTGTAAAATTACCCCCATTTTAAGACTCATTCCTTTTTAAGACTTGATTTTCTCAGATTGTTTGAGGTCTTAAAAGGGGGGTGCCACTGTCGTTATAATGCATCTTCAGAAATTGAAGACACATGCTGCAGTTTTGTTATAACCATGAAGAAGAAAAATACTGTTTACAGTGTCTTATCCTCTAACTACATCTTTTTAAAGACTCCATAACTTTTAATCACTCAGTCAACAATTCCTCTCTGTATGGCTGCAGTTCAAGTAAACCAGAAATGGTAAACCATTGCCACACTCAAGGAATTGGTTCCTGGCAACTTATGTCGGGTGCGCAGCCTGAGAGAGACACGACAGAGATAGTTGCTCAAGATAAAAGATAAGCTTGACTTACACCAAAATTATGAACATTTAAACTCACCTTACTGATCTTTTTGTCTGAAATATGTTATGCCATTATTGCCACACATTGCAAGAATGTTTGATGTCCGGGTGCTTGGTCCCTGAAAATGTCAGAAAATTGTTATAGTAATTATAGCAACATCTAAAACCACTAAGTGTAAACCAAAGGCTGGCCAATTACATAGTTCTACAGCAACATCAGTTCTGAACATGAAGCTTTGAACATGCACAGCGACACTTAAAATGGCAGTCAAAAAAGAAAGGATGAATGAAATTCTGCCACATTTAGTGTTTGCTTCAATGAACACTGAGGAAGAATGTGTTCTTCATTAAAAGTAACCCTTTCACAAAGCTTCACCAATAAACTTCAATCATAGTTCTTACTGGACAGAAAAACTCATACCACTGACAATATAAAATGTCAGTTATAAATAACATGTTCTGTTGCACAACCTCCAAAGACTGCAAAGAAACAACTGCCCATAAACTGATAAAGCGTTAAAATATCAGTATCACGTGTGCTGACTGACCCTACTTTTTTCCATCTACAATTTTTTTTTTTAGGGGGATTACTCACAGACTGGCTACTCTGTCATTCTCTGTCTCATATACAGTGCACCACAGGAGCTTGTATTCAACCGCCGGTCGATCATTATTTACTTCTGCATGCTTACCCTTACTACGATGATCGACCGGCGTTTTGATACAACCCAGCTAGCAAGCTTTCGTCGGCCGACTGACGATTTCAGTCGGGTGACGTCGTCATATGTCGTGTGTCGTCGTCCGTTGTCGCGCCGATACCGTTTGACTGTGTATAAATGTACGTAATAAACCCCGACATCGGCCCGACGCAATGTTGCTGTCGATAAAATTATGCAGAGTTACGGGAGATAACAAATTGATGATCATTATTTTAACATTTGTTACGTCCCCTGTTCAAGCGTCGGTCCAGCAACGGCGTGACATTATGAGACTGACCATGCAAATGCGAAACTAAATTATTCATATTTGTTGACTTTTTCACATAGGAGTAGGATAATTAATTGTAAGTTTTATTTGCATATTTGCAATCAAATACAGCATGAGCTCAAATCATGAGTTTTACATTTTAAAAATACGCCATCATTTACTTGAAATATTCAAATAGCTTTCCTTACGGTAAACAAGATTGAGTGTGCAAATGGCTGCTGCTTTCCCGCGTGAGCGAATTTTATTTGTTTTCTTAGTTCAAGTTAATATCGAAAGAAGAGACATTTTTGGGAATGTTGGACAGCACATTGATGATATGTTATCCGAGACGAATGTCGCCTCGGGATCTCAATCTGAGTGCTGGTCCCAGTGCCACGTGGTGGCGGTGAGAATAGTTGTGTAGCCAGTGAGTCAGGCTCTTGGCAATGACAATCAGATTCAGACGTCAACTCGAGGACAACCGACGGATGGAGCGAGTAAGTGATTTCGGTTTTTTTTTGGCTCTCAATGTTAGTTTTGCTGTTACAGTGAGGGGGGGGGGGGGGGGAGTACATACTGCTGTATCTTATTCTGTATATGTAGATGTAGGTGTGTTTTGTCCTGTTACAGTGGGGGAGGGGGGTGTTGTACACACTGCTGTAAATATAGATGTAGGTGTGTTTTGTCTTGTTACAGTGGGGGGGGGGGGGGGGTGTGTGTGTACATACTGCTGTAGATGTAGGTGTGTATTGTCCTGTTACAGGGGGGGGGGGGGGTAACATACTTCTGTAGCTGTAGGGGGAGGGGGGTACATACTGCAGTAGTTGTTGGTGATTTTTGCACTGTTACACTGGGGGGGGGGGGGGGGGGGGGTGGAGTACATACTGCTGAATCTGTAGCTGTAAGTGTGGTTTGCACTGTTACACTTGGGGGGGGGGGGGGTGTACATACTGATGTATCTGTAGCTGTAGGTGTGACGTGTATTGCATTGTAACACTTGGGGTGGGGGGGGGGGGTGTACATACTGATCTATCTGTAGCTGGTGGTGTGTTTTGCACTGTTACACACTTGGGGGGGGGGGGGTGTACATACTAACTGCTGAATCTGTAGCTGTATGTGTGTTCTGCACAGTGACACTGGGGGGGGGGGGGGGGGGAGGGGGTTGTACATACTGCTGAATCTGTAGCTGTAGGTGTGTTTTGTACTGTTACACTTGGGGGGGGGGGGGTGTGCATACTGATGTATATGCTTGGCGCTGGTGGACAATATTCACTTTTTTGGCCAAAACACACACTTTTTTGGCCAAAAACGTACATTATTGGCCAAAAAGTGTGTTTTTGGCCAAAAACATGTTTTGGCCAAAACTTTTAAGTGCAAAGTTTTGGCCAAAAAAATATTTGGCCAAATCTAAAACATTTGGCCAAATCTTCACTTTTTTGGCCAAATGTTTTAGATTTGGCCAAATCTTTTTTTGGCCAAAACTTTTGCATTGAAAGTTTTGGCCAAAAAATAGTTTTGGCCAAAACTTCATTTTTTGGCCAAATCTTTGAGTACCCCTTGGCGCTGATAGACAATATTCATTTTTTTGGCCAAAAACGCCAGTTTTGGCCAAAAAAGCAAAGTTTTGGCCAAAAAAGTATACTTTTGGCCAAAAACGCCAGTTTTGGCCAAAAACGCCAGTTTTGGCCAAAAACGCCAGTTTTGGCCAAAACCGCCAGTTTTGGCCAAAAAATTATAGTTTTGGCCAAAAAAGTGAAAATTGTCCACCGTGGACAATATTCACTTTTTTTGCCCAAAACACACTTTTTTGGCCAAAACTGGCGTTTTTGGCCAAAAAAGCAAAGTTTTGGCCAAAAACGCCAGTTTTGGCCAAAACCGCCAGTTTTGGCCAAAACCACCAGTTTTGGCCAAAAAAGCAAAGTTTTGGCCAAAAAAGTATAGTTTTGGCCAAAAACGCCAGTTTTGGCCAAAAACGCAAGTTTTGGCCAAAACCACCAGTTTTGGCAAAAAAAGTGTGTTTTTGGCCAAAATAGTGAATATTGTCCACCAGCGCCAAGCTGCTTGGCGCTGGTGGACAATATTCACTTTTTTTGCCAAAAACACACTTTTTTGGCCAAAAACGTACATTTTTGGCCAAAAAAGCAAAGTTTTGGCCAAAAAAGTATAGTTTCGGCCAAAAACGCCAGTTTTGGCCAAAACCGCCAGTTTTGGCCAAAACCGCCAGTTTTGGCCAAAACCGCCAGTTTTGGCCAAAACCGCCAGTTTTGGCCAAAAAAGTGAATATTGTTCACCAGCGCCAAGCTGCTTGGCGCTGGTGGACAATATTCACTTTTTTTGCCAAAAACACACTTTTTTGGCCAAAACTGGTGGTTTTGGCCAAAAAAGCAAAGTTTTGGCAAAAAAAGTATAGTTTTGGCCAAAAACGCCAGTTTTGGCCAAAAAACGCCAGTTTTGGCAAAGACCACCAGTTTTGGCAAAAAAAGTGTGTTTTTGGCCAAAATAGTGAATATTGTCCACCAGCGCCAAGCTGCTTGGCGCTGGTGGACAATATTCACTTTTTTTGCCAAAAACACACTTTTTTGGCCAAAAACGTACATTTTTGGCCAAAAAAGCAAAGTTTTGGCCCAAAAAGTATAGTTTCGGCCAAAAACGCCAGTTTTGGCCAAAACCGCCAGTTTTGGCCAAAACCGCCAGTTTTGGCCAAAACCGCCAGTTTTGGACAAAACCGCCAGCTTTGGCCAAAACCGCCAGTTTTGGCCAAAACCGCCAGTTTTGGCAAAAAAAGTGCGTTTTTGGCCAAAAAAGTGAATATTGTTCACCAGCGCCAAGCTGCTTGGCGCTGGTGGACAATATTCACTTATTTTGCCAAAAACACACTTTTTTGGCCAAAACTGGCGGTATTGGCCAAAAAAGCAAAGTTTTGGCCAAAAAAGCAAAGTTTTGGCCAAAAAGAGATTTGGCCAAAAAAGTGAATATTGTCCACCAGCGCCAGCAAATACAAAAGATTTTGCCAAAAAAAGATTTGGCCAAACAAAAAAGATTTGGCCAAAAAGTGAAGATTTGGCCAAATCTTTTTTGTTTGGCCAAATCTTTTTTTGGCCAAATCTTTTTGTGGCAGAAGTTTGGCCAAATCTCCCGTTTTAGCTAACATAAACAGTTTTGGCCAAAACTTTTACATAGAAAGTTTTGGCCCCAAAAAAGTTATAGCCAAATCTATTTTATTTGGCCAAATGTGTGGGTTGTTTTGGCCAAATCTTTGTCTTTTTTGGCCAAAACTGGCGGTTTTTGCCAAAAAAAGTGAATATTGTCCACCAGCGCCAAGCATAGATGTAACTAGCTGAAGCTGTAGGTGTGTTATGTTCTGTTACAGTAGGGGGAGGGGGGAGGGGGGTGAACATACTGCTGTTTTTGTAGCTGTTGGTGTGTTTTGCACACAGGGGGGGGGGGGGGGGGGGGATTGGGGTTGTATACTGCTGTATCTGTAGCTCTAGGTGTGTTTTGCGCTCTACACGAGGGAAGGGGGTGGAGTGTTGCATGTTTGGTACTGTTACAGTGGTGGCAGCGGGGGGAGGGGGATGTACATAATTCTGAATCTGTAGCTGTAAATGAGTTTTGTACTGTTACAGTGGTGGGGGGGGGGGGGGGGGGGTTGGGGGTTGTACATACTGCTGTAGCTGTAGGTGTGTTTTGCACTGTTACTAAAGGGGAGGGGAGGTGTACATACTGCTGTAGCTGTAGCTGTAAGTAATTTTTGCACTGTTACACTTGGGGGGTTGTATATACTGCTGAAACTGTTGCTGTAGGTGTGTTTTATACTGTAATACTGAGGGGGGGGGGGGGGTGTATACGGCTGTATCTGTAGCTGTAGGTGTGTTTTGTACTGTTACAGTGAGGGCGGTACGCGGTAGGGGCGGGGGGTTCTACATACTGCTGTATCTCTAGCTGGTGATTTGTTTTGCACTGTTACACTGGGGGGGGGGGGGTTGTACACACTGCTGTATCTGTAGGTTTGTTTGCAACTGTAACACTGGGGGGAGGGGGGGTTATACTGCTGTAGCTGTAGCTGTAAGTGAATTTTGCACTGTTACACTTGGGGGGGGGGGGGGGTGGTGGTGGTACATACTGCTGTATCTGTAGCTGCACCCAGCCAGCAAGACATTAGCGGCCGATAGTCGGCCGAACACCCTTCAAAAAGTCGGGCAGGTGACGTCAAAAGATACGACGCGGGTGTTGGCCCGACTAACTTTTGCAAAGAGGCAACGAGGCGGCCGACAGGCGGCCGAACACCTGTACTATGGCGGCACGCATCCGGTCCGATGTTAATCGGCCCGATGGCTTGTTGGACCTGCGGCCCGACACCTTATGCCGACATCGTCCCGATGTCTTCCCGCTGAAATCGATATCTTCCCGATGTCGGCATAAGGTGTCGGACCGCAGGTCAAACAAGTCATCGGGCCGATTAACATCGGACCGGATGCGTGCCGCCATAGTGCAGGTGTTCGGCCGCCTATGGCCGCATCGTTGCCTCTTTGCAAAAGTTAGTCGGGCCAACACCCGCGTCGTATGTTTTGACGTCACCGGCCCGACTTTTTGAAGGGTGTTCGGCCGATTATCGGCCGCTAATGTCTTGCTGGCTGGGAAGCTCCTGTGCAGTGCACAGACACACACGCACCGTAGTTGCAAACACACACACTGACACTGTGTCCGTGTTCAAACAAAAACAGGAAAACTGGACACATTCGGCCGCTTGATTGATCCTTCATTCGCACTACACACCAGCAGACACACATACAACACGGCAGCAAAATGTGTCCAGGTCTTTCCAAAGTATACACCACAACACTCGCTTTATTTAATACTTACACATCCAGTAGCAGGTTAGAGCTACGTCGCGGCGCACACTGAACGGTAAAACTGACACTCAGTTGAATCCAGCTTTCCGTCTGCTTGCTGATGATAACTTTGCATTTTGTGCGCCGAGCATGTCTTTCTCGTGATTCTGTGTCGTTCGGAGTCAGTCAGCTGCTTTCAGAACCACATGGAGTCGATTTCTTACTGAAACTTGCGGGCTTGTCCCACTGAGCGGCTATCCCATCCGCCATTGTTTTTAGTCGTCATGCTAACGGCACGCGCTCGCGACGAAAACCAGTCCATGACGGCCAATTTTAATCTTCAAATGGTGGAGAGCAGACGTCAAAAAACTCATTTTGATTTAATTATTTAGCATACTTGTGGTGCTTTATTGAGCAAACCGGGCCAGGTGCGTCTTAATTAAGGTACACTAGATTCCCCAAAATCTTCAAATCGGCCGAATTCGACAAAAAACTCTCCAAAATGGCGGCGCGGACACTATATCTTTAATGTATATGGTCCTAATGCTGAAGATGAAAAAGCTGCTTTTTTTCGTGATGTCTATATTTGTAAAGAAAACTCTAATAACGAGATAATCTGCGGGGATTTCAACTGTGTGCTGGATAATAATTTAGATATTATTAGTGGTAGAAATCATAATGTTAAAGACGTTGAGCTATTTAATAAGACGGTAATTGATTCCAATTTAAATGATGTCTGGAGACTTTCACACGCAGAAGAGAAAGATTTCACATGGTCAACAAAATTTCCATTTATAGCAAGGAGATTATATTATATGCTTGCCTCCGACTTTGCTCTAAATAAATGTTATGAGTGTGAAAATATCTCGATGGCACACACCGATCACCGACTAATTCGACTGAAGTACTGCATCTCCCCAGTAGAAAAAGGACCCTCCTTTTGGAAATTCAACGACAATCATCTTAATGACCCTGATTTTGTTATAAAAATGAACAGTTTAATTGAGAACTATGTTATCGAAACCGATAATATGGATCCGCAAATAAGATGGGACCTATGTAAAATTAAAATCAGAGAATTTTGTATTGCTTATGGTAAAGAAAAGAAAAGAAAATTAATTTCCGAACGCTCCCTGCTTACGAAAGAGCTTAATGAAACGGACAAAAAACTGGCTTCCAACCCTTATGATGTACACCTTATGACTCACAGAGGCCAGGTTAAACAAAATCTAGAACTCCACGAATTAAATGAGGCAAAAAGCGCCCAAAAGCGATCAAAGGAAAACTATATTGCTGAAGGAGAAAAGAACACAAGATATTTTCTTGGGCTTGAAAAAATGCGAGCCAACATGAAGATCATGGATAAACTGCAAACTGCAGAAGGTAACACAGTCACCGCCCAAAGCGATATCCTACAAGAACAAGTTAAATTCTACAAAAACGTTTTTAAGAAAACCGATGATTTCTCAGAGGCACAGGCTAATACTTTTTTAGGAGAAGCTGATATCCCACAACTGACACGAGAACAAACTGAAGCGTTAGAAAACCCAGTAACTGAACAAGAACTTCTTAAAGCGTTAAAAAGCATGAAAAATGGTTCTTCACCGGGATGTGACGGAATGACTACAAGTTTTATTAAATTCTTTTGGTCGAGAATAAGAGAGCTACTATTAGGCTCGATTCAAAGATCCTTTCATGTAGGAGAAATGTCTCCCTCACAAAAAAGAGCTATTATAACCTTAATCCATAAAGGAAAAGACCTCACAAGAGATAACTTGTGTAACTGGAGACCCATCTCCCTTACAAATACAGACTATAAATTATTAGCAAAATGCCTTGCGCTTAGGATGTCGAATGTTATAAGTGATTTGATCTCAGAGGATCAAGTGGGATTCATTAAGGGTAGAAAAGCTAGTAATATTATCCGATTAATAGATGACGTAATTGAACATATGAATAATGAAAATAAACCCGGTATTTTATTGGCCCTAGATTATACACGTGCATTTGACTCTATCTCCAAGGAATTCATGCTATGGGCTTTCAGAAAATTCGGATTTGGCGAGAATTTTACGCATTGGGTTAAAGTTCTCACAAATGAGACCGAAAGTAGTATTAACTACCTTGGCTGGATTTCCGAACCATTCCCGATTGAGACAGGAATTCGCCAAGTTTTCGCCAATGGCCTTCATTCTCGGACTGGAAATTCTTGCAATAAAGATTAGAAACGATCCAAGCATACACGGACTTCGATTACCTCGCTCCCAGATAGAGACTAACAACTCAATTGATATGATAAAATTAGCAATGTACGCTGACGACATTAGCATGCTATTACAAGGAAAACAAGATCTGTTGAAAAAAGGTGTTGCATGTAACGAAATTCCACCGCTAGAAGATAATGGAAAAATTATTGATAACATTTGTGAAAAAACGATTTTGTTTAATAATTATTTTGAAAGCCAGTCTAAAGTTGAAAATCCAGACGATCCCCTGCCCGAGGCAAATTGGTGTAATACATCTTTATCGACTTTTGAATTAACAGAAGCTGAAGTTGTCCAAGTGTTAAGGAATTTAAATTTATCCAAGGCCGTGGGCCCTGACGGAATACATAATAAATTGCTTGTAGATGGATTACCTGTTATCGTTCCACCGCTTACAGTTCTCTTTAACAGATCCTTGTCTGAGGGTTTTTTTTCTGGTTGTCTGGAAAACTTCTCACATTACGCCCATTGTTAAGAAAGGCGATATAAGTGCTTTTTCAACCTACTGTCCAATCTCTTTGCTGAGTTGTATTGGGAAGGTGCTCGAAAAGTGTATACAAATCCGTGTGTTTGGTTATTTGAAAAATTATGATTTGATTACACACTGCCAATCTGGTTTTATTGCTGGTGATTCGACTGTTTATCAACTATTGAGTATATATGATGATTTTTGTGTTGCACTTGATAAAAACATTATGTCACAGGCAATATTTTTTGATGTATCAAAAGCTTTTGATAAAGTCTGGCATCGCGGTCTGCTCCACAAGCTTGAGGCGATAGGTATAAGAGGTCCCTTGCTTGTTTGGTTTGAACATTACTTGAGCGATCGCAGACAAGCAGTAGTATTGAAAGGAACCAAATCAAGTTATGCTACCCCTTCTGCTGGTGTCCCTCAGGGTTCTGTCTTAGGACCTCTTTTATTTCTCATTTATATTAACGATATTGGTGTTGGTCTTGAATCAGTGTTGAAACTCTTTGCAGACGATACGAGTATGTATTTAAGTTTAGATAACGATGATGTACGAGCAGAGATTTTGAATTCTGATTTGGATAAAATTCGCACATGGGCTTCTAAATGGAAAGTCACTTTTAATTGTCAAAAGACAGAATTGTTGGACATTTGTAGGCAACAAAATGTTTTACTTCCACCATTGTATTTCGAAGATGCACACTTAGTTGATGTTGAAAATCACAAGCACCTTGGCGTCATTCTACAAGGTAATTGTAAATGGGATTCCCACATAAAAAGTCTAATTGCTAAATGTAGAAAGTCAATTGCGTGTTTTGGTTTATTCAAGCATCGTTTAAACAGAAAATCACTTGAAGTTATATATAAATCCTTTATGTTACCATTGTTTGATTATGCGGACGTTATCTGGGATAACTGTACACAGTGTTTGGCAGACGAGTTGGAGACATTGCATCTCGATGCAATCCGAATCATTGTAGGTGCAGTACGTGGCACAAGCCACCAAAAACTGTATAACGAATCGGGTTTTGTGCCCCTGAAAGAAAGGCGACGTCGTCATAAACTTTTGCTGTATTATAAAATTGTAAATCGTTTAACCCCAGAATATTTATATTCCAAACTGCCGGTCCTGGTTTCCGATGTAAATCCTTACCACAGACGACGCCCTCTTGAACGTAAGTTTCCATTGTGCAGAAGTGAGTTATATAAATCTTCATTTTTTCCTTCAACGACAGCTTTGTGGAATAATCTTCCAGAAAATATACAACAAACGCAGTCAGTTGGTGAATTTAAAAGGTATTTGACCGATGGAGATGTTGTTGTTCCACCGTATTATTATTTAGGCAACCGCCAGGGACAGGTACTTCACAGCAGGTTGAGATTAAACATGAGCGATTTGCAACAAGACTTAGTGAACCGACACCTCTCTGATAATTTAGAATGTACGTGTGGAGCATGCCCGGAAGATTCTGAACATTTCTTATTACACTGTCCAAAATTTAAAGAACATAGAACCATTTTATTCAATAGTCTGCCAACACACGTTCTGGACTGCAAAACACTCTTGTTTGGAAATACTGATTTAACTATATCCTTGAACACGAAAATATTCTCTGTTGTACAAGACTATGTTATGTTAACTAATCGCTTCGGCTGATATTATATTAACTGTGCAATTGATGTAGCCAGGCATTCTCTCCCTCCCTCTCTCTCTCTCCCTCTCCCTCTCTCTCTCTCTCTCTCTCTCTCTCTCTCTCTCTCTCTCTCTCTCTCTCTCTCTCTCTCTCTCTCTCTCTCTCTCTCTCTCTCTCTTTACCCTATTTGTATAAAATATAATTAAAGATTATCAAGATAAGTGTTGAAGCTATCACTTGTTCGCCATGTTTTGCTATCTGAATGTGTATTGATTATAAGTTCAAGAACGTGTCCATAAGCAATCTGCTTGTTAACGTTCTCAATGTTGTTATTGTTTGAAACGTGTGTATGAGAATTTGAATAAACACGCTTAAACCAAAACAAGATCTGGAAAATGCAATGAAGCTTGTCACTGATTTCACGAAAATATCACAACTAAAAATTAATAAAAACAAAACGGAAGCAATGTGGCTAGGATCTCAAAAGGACAGCAGAGAACATCTCTGTGACTTAAAATGGAAAAAACAACTAAAGATTTTAGGTATACTCTTTAAAAATGATGTCACTGCATCAGACATAAATGAGAATTGGTCGGTAAGAATCGAAAAAATAGAAAGAATAATAAGCATATGGTCTAAAAGAAACCTTAGTATCACAGGCAAATTATGTATTGTAAAAAGTTTCTTGATTTCACAATTTGTATACCCAATGCAAGCTTTAAGTGCTCCAGCCACTATCCTACAGAAAGTAAATACAATCTTATTTCGATTTTTATGGAAAAAGAAGTACACAAATACGCGAGCCTTTGAAAAGGTAAAAAGATGTGTAATGTGCAACGTAGGGGAGAATGGAGGTTGTAATATGATAAACATAATAGATATGCAAGCCTCCTTTATGATGACATGGATAACTCAGTTAAAAATAGACACATCTGCCAAATGGAAATTAATACCAACCTACATCTTTAATGAAGTTGGAACAAACCTTTGCTGCCTCAATGCTACTGCCAATCCAAAAACATTTTTAGGACTCGAAAAAGTCAAATCTAAATTCTGGAAATCATGTCTAATTAAATGGCTTGAATTCAGAAATATATACCTGTCCAATACTGAATTCAAATATACCTGTCTCTGGAATAGCAAAGAGATAATGTACAGAAACAGACCTCTGTTCTTCAAGAGATGGACAAATGCATACATAAATTACGTCCAAGATATATGGACAGACGAGGGATTATTACCACTCGCACGTATTGCAGAACAAATCGGGGACTACCCTGCTCTGCTGTTTGATTATAACGCAATGCGAACCGCGCTCATTGCGCAATCATTGCGAGCTGACAATAACCAAACTCAAGAAGCGACTGTCTCTCTAGAACCTCAATCTCTTAAAAACTGGACTCCCAAAAAATTTAGATCACTACTTACCAAACAAAAAGCAAATACCCCTTGCTCAATACATTTTTGGATGAATAAATATAACTATAAAATAGAAAGAAATCATTGGATGATAGCAAACAACTGCACCAAGGAAGAGCGACTAAGGCTACTTCACTGGAAGATATTGCATAATATCTATCCCACTAATATCTTACTACACAAAATGAAAAAACGTGAAAACAATCGCTGTAGTCTGTGTGGAGATATTGATTTTATTGAACATTTTTTCTTTAAATGCCCAAGAATATCACTTTTTTGGAAGAACGTAGAAAAGCAAATTTATATAAAAACAGGTTCACAGATAAAATTAAAAGAAACTGACGTTTTATTTGGTTTCCAACCGAACAAGCAACAGGACCAAACTATAAGAAATATTAACTTTATTCTGCTTGTTGCAAAAATGTCAATAAGTATATACAAATACGGAGAAGGCTTTGACCCAAATTGTATATTTGAAAGAGAGCTCTCCATTCGGCTTTTTGACTGAGAAACCCAGTACTATCATGCTATTGTAAATGACTCGTTGCAAATGTCAATGTATTAACTAAGGTGAACCAATGATGAAAACAATTATGACGAACAGCAAAATATATCATTATTATTAATTCATTTAAACACAACCATGGTAATAGAGAGAGAGAGAGAGTGAGGGAGGGAGAGTGAGGGAGGGAGAGAGGGAGAGGGAGAGGGAGAGGGAGAGGGAGAGGGAGAGAGGTAGAGAGAGATAGAGAGAGGACGAGAGAGAGAGAGAGAGAGGGGGAAAGGGGAGGGTGCGAGAGAGAGAGAGAGGTAGAGAAAGAACGGAGGGAGGGGTGGGAGAGAGTGAGCGAGAAAGAGAGATTTTCGAAGATTGTCCATGTTAAACGAAAGAATATTATTGCTATTTATAACCCTATCTGTTTATGTTCAGCATCGCTCAAAGTATCAGAGAGAGAGAGAGAGAATGGTAGGGTTTATGTTTAAACTGTTCAGCATCGCTCACAGTATCAGAGAGAGAGAGAGAGAGAGAGTGGCAGGGAGAGAGACAGAGAAGGGGAGAGGGGGAGAGAGAGAGAGAGAACGATTAAAGATAGAGAGAGGGAGAGAGGGGAGGGGAGGGAGAGAGAGGATGGGGAGAGAGGATAGAGAAAGAGAGAAAGTGTGCAAATGCCAGTTGACGGAGAGAATTATAGCTAAATTATAATTGATTGAAAATATTGTACATTTTCGAAGATTGTCCATGTTAAACGAAAGAATGATATTATTATTATTTATAACCCATTATGTTTACGTTTAAACTGTTCAGCTTCGCTCACAGTATCATACTCGTAGCGAGTCATATTGTAACTGAGGTTCAAAAGAGAATAGAAAAAAGAAAAAAAATTAAAAAAAAAGAGAAAGAATAAAAAAAAGAAAAGAGAAAAGAAAAAAAAAAAAAATCATCATCATCATCATCATCATCATCATCATCATCATCATCATCATCATCGTCATCGTCATTGTCATCATCTACCTCATCATTGTCGTCGTCGTCGTCTTCGTCAACATCAACGTCGTCGTCTTTAATATCATTATCATCATCATCATCATCGACATCACCATCATCATGATCTCCAGCACTGAATACAATGATAATGAGTTTTATTTTCTTTGTTTAATTAATTGGTATTGCTGGTGAGCATTGTCATTCCTTACCATTGACTATATAGCAGTCTTTCTAATTCAGCGTCGTTTGCTTATTTGATTCCAGATATGAAGGGCGCTATTTCTCTTATATTTGTTCTCTTGTGCATCGTTAGCAAAGCTAACACAGTCAGAGATAGTCGTAAGTACGATCTTGCTGTTTTTGTTAATGTGGTTGTGTGTTGTTGTTTTTGTTGTTGTTGTTGTTGTTTTACATTTAGTCAAGTTTTGACTCACTGTTTTAACATAGAAGGGGAATCGAGACGAGGGTCGTGGTGTGTGAGTGTGTGTGTGTGTGTGTGTGTGTGTGTGTGTGTGTGTGTGTGTGTGTGTGTGTGTGTGTGTGTGTGACTGTCTGTCTGTCTGTCTGTCTGTCTGTCTGTGTATGTGTGTAGAGTGATTCAGATTTAAACTACTGGACCGATCTGCATAAAAGTTTACACGAGAGTTCCAGGGAATGGTTTTTCATTTTTTCGATAAATGTCTTTGATGACGTCATATCCGGTTTTTTGTAAAAGTTGAGGCAGCACTGTCAAACCCTCATTTTTAATCGAAATTGATTGACATTTTGGTCAAGCAATTTTCGACCGAGCCTGGACTTTGGGATTGCATTGCAGGTTGGAAGCTTAAACATTAATTAATGAGTTTGGCCATTACAAATCTAAAAATTGCAATTACAATTTTTTTTTTATAAAACGATCCAAAAACAATTTCATCTGATTCTTCATCCTTTTTTGATTCCAAAAACATATAAATATGTTATATTCGGATTAAAAACAAGCTCAAACAATTAAATTATGATGACAATTAAATTTCCAAAATCGATTTAAAACCAATTTCATCTTATTCCTTGTCGGCTCCTAATTCCAAAAATACATTCGATATGATATATTTGGATTAAAAACAAGGTCAGGAAGTTAAACAGAATAGAGATACAGAAAAGCGTGATATCCTGCTCAGCGCAACCACTACCGCACTATTCTGGCTAGTCAATTTCACTGCCTTTGCCACGAGCGGTGGACTGACGATGCTACGATCGAGTATACAGTCTTAGTGAAAAAAAATGCAGTGCGTTAAGTTTAAATCTGTACCTTCGACAGCTTGACTTAAGGGATCTGCCTAGTTATGGTCAGAGTAATTAGAAGTTGGTAATACTTTTGTGGGAGAAAGAACATTCTGTCTACATTACATATCTGCAGAGAACTTTTCTAGTCCCATGCACTTTTGATGTTTTGTGATTTTTTTAAATAACCGTGTGTCTTCTGATTTTTGTGAAAATGGGTACATAAAGATAACGGCTAATATTCGACAGTACGAATGTAGTAGCCACTTGATAGATAATTGTGGGGGGAAGTGAATGCTATACCTATGAGAACATAGCAAGAAATTACATTTCAAATTACTTTGGTAGTTTTTTTTACCGTCTTTTCTAATTAATTGTACTTAGCGCAATTACATTTTTCTTCATATAGAGAAGTAAATAGATGCCTCAGAATAATTCCGATTTCCTTTCAGTTTTATATGTTGTAGATCATTCATTTCTCGAGCTATGGTGAACATTTAAATATCAAGTCCCATGCCAAAAAATGAAACTGCAGGCAGTTTCCCAACCCTACCCCCTAACTTTCGCGGTCGCCATTTTACATTCCCCACTTTCATACAGAAGCAGAGCTATAATATTGCACATACTGATAGCCAACAGTATAAAAAAAAATATGTTTACCAACATTCCATGACCTTGACATTCACACAAGGTCACTTGCGAGTTCTGAAACGTTATAACCAATTCAGTATTTTTTAAAAGCACAAACAGAAAAACAATTAAAATCTGTACTAACAGGGTTGTAAATTCTGTTTAAGATCCTTAAGATTGAAGATATGCGTTGTTTGAATGGAATGCAGCAAGATTGTCACAAAATAAAGACGTTTGTAATGTTTTATAGAGTATTTTTATATGCATTTTTCGTTGCGCTATTGCAGTTTTTCATTTAATGAAGTAAAAAAAAAATGCCTTAGAATAATTCCGAATTCCTTACAATTTGATATGTTGTAGATCATTCATTTCTTTAGCTATGGTGAAAATGTGAACATCAAGTCCCATGCCAAAAAATGAAACTGTAGGCAGTTTCCCAACCCTACCCCCAAACTTTCGCGGTCGACATTTTACATTCCCCACATTCATAGACATCAATACATTTCAGACATGAAAGCAAGCAGAGCTTTCATATTTCGCATACTTATACCTTACGATGTCAACAAAATGTTTACCAGCATTCCATGACCTTAACCTTTACATAAGGTCAAAGGTGAGTTCCCAGACTTTGTAACCACTTCAGTATTTTGTAAAACACAAACAGAAAGGGATAAAAATCATATACTAGAAGGGTTGTACATTCTGTTTACAATTCGGAAAATAGAAGATATGAATCATTTGAATGGAATGCAGCAAAAAATGTACAGTACAAAGAAGTGTGCTATGTGCCTTAAAATGTTATATGTTATAGCCCACTTATTTCTAGAGCTATAGTAAAAATGTGATCAAGTTCCATGCCAAAAAATGAAACTGCAGACAATTTCCCAACCCTACCCCTTAAATTTCGCGGTCTTCATTTTTCATTCTCCACATTCATAGAAATCAATACATTTCAAAGACGGAAGCAAGCATTGCTTTCATATTTCTCATACGTATAGCCTACGGTGTCAAAAATATGTTTACTAACATTTGATGACCAATGACCCTGACCTTCACACAAGGTCACAGGCGAATTCCGAAACTGTGTAACCAATTCTGTATTTTGCACACACAAAAAACGAAAAGATAACGGTTAAAAAAAATCTCTACTTAAAGGGTTTTAAATTCTGTTTAAAATGCAGAAAGTAGACAAAATGCTATTTTTGAATGGAATGCAGCGAGAAATGTACAGTACGCAAACGTTTGCAATATTGTATGCGCATTGTGCGTAATGCTATGGCTGTTTTTTTTATTTAAAAAGTAAAACATAATGCCTCGGAGATATCGAAAATGCCTTAAGATATTATATGTTGTAGCCCACATATTTCTCGAGCTATATTGAAAATGTAAACATCAAGTCCAATGCACAAACAATTAAATTGCAGGCAGTTTCTTAACCCTACACCTAAATTTAGCCCTCGTCATATTTCATTCCCCGCATTCATAGTCATCAACACATTTTAGAGATGACAGCAGCAGAGCTTTCATATTCGCATACTTATAGCCTGAGGTGTCAAACCTATTTTTACCAATATTCAATGACCTTGACCTTCACCGAAGGTCACAGGCGAGTTCTGGGGCAGCATGCAGCCACAGAAATGAAGACAGTATCAAGCAATACGCAGAATATACGCTGACTGCAGACATCATGTAACTTCCACGCATACGACATTATGTGTGTGAAACGCGTCAACAGGATGTGAATGAATGCAAATGAGCTAATATGCTGTCATACAGGAATCAAACACAACTCTAAATGTAGGTTCCCTCCACTGTATTATTCAGCTATGACAACATACACACAATCATAAACATAAATGTTAGGTATTCAAAAATCCGGTACTCACAGTTTTGTAGGCAAAAACAACTCGAGATTACTCTCTACTCTCATTTAGAAAAGCCTGGCTCTTATATTCGCTTGATGTTCTTTGATTTTTCCAGCGCTTTTAATACTATACAGCCTCATTTAATGGCGGAGAAGCTTTTTAGCATGAATGTCCCAGCAGCCACCATTCTCTGGGTTATGGACTACCTGACAAACAGGCCACAGTATGTTAGGGTGGGGGGGCAATCAGTTTCAGACACAATCTGCACAAACACAGGGGCACCACAAGGCACAGTACTCTCACCTTTTCTTTTTTCTCTCTACACAGCAGATTTCAGAAGTTCTAGTGACTCCTGCCCCATAACCAAGTTTGCTGACGACACTGGACTGACCGGACTGCTGACTGTTGACGACGACTCTGACTACAGGCAGGAGGTAGATAGGTTTGTGGGGTGGTGTGAAAACAACTATTTAGAGCTTAATGTGGGGAAGACAAAGGAAATGACAATGGACAACAGGAGGGGGGAACATGTACACAGGGAGATAGTGATCAAGGGGGAGGTCGTAGAGAAGGTAGAGCAGTATAAGTATTTGGGGGTGATTATAGACAATAAGTTGACATGGAAACCAAACTCTGATGCCCTTGTGAAGAAACTCCACTCTCGCCTGTACTTTTTGAGAAAACTCAGGTCTTTTAACATCAGACAAGAAATCCTTCAGATGTTTTACACTTCAACGTGCAATAGTGTGTTGTACTTTGGCTCCGTGTGTTGGGGTGGCAATATCAACAAGCAAGACAGGGATAGATTAGATAAATTCATCAGGAAAGCAAGTGGGGTGGTTGGGAGGAAGCAGGACAATTTCACATCAACACATGAACGACGACTGACTGACAAGGTACAGAAGATTTTGGCTGACGACTCGCACCCACTCAGACCGGAATTTGACAGTAGACGGACAGACAGGAGCAACAGATTCAGACAACCAACTGCAAGATCCACACGCTACAGAAATTCGTTCATTCCATCTGCAATTCACATCTTCAATTCTCAGGTGGGGCGGTAGATGCTGGTGTTGTTGCTCTGATGCACGGGGTCAGTGTTCTGTATTGTTTCAGTATTGTTGATTTTGTTTTGCATTCTACTCTCTTAGACAATTTGTGATAACCGGCAAGGTGCTGACTTTCTTTTGTGCATTGTTGATGGTGAATGCATGTTAATGTATTTTTAATATACTTTCTTATGTGATAACCAATGTGCTATATTTTCTCAGGACAAAGAACAAATGTTTATTTTGAATGTTTTATGTATGTTATTATTACGGACACAAACGCTCAGCAATGTAATTTCTCTTTTAGAGATTAATAAAGTTATTGTATTGTATTGTATTGTATTGTATTGAGATTACAATCTCGTACACAATTGCACTAACAAAACTCTCTACCCTTCACTTTGGTAGAGAAATACACAAACAGTCCGTGAACTCACAGGCACACGATATCTATTTTACGGGTATCGACTCACGGCTCGTGTGTGGTCAAAAAACCAGTTATAGTTCCTATTCCGGCAGACTTAAATCACCGTCCGCTCTTCCTACTAAACATTCCTTATATCTTAAGTAATTAAGAGCTTGTAGACATATTTTAACTCTGTTCATACACAGAATTACACAGCGTCTATGGCCGTTCACTAGGAAATGTATTTAACTACTAATTCCTTCTACTGGCGACCTCGGTCTACTCAATTTCTATCGCCCTGTGACCTCTATGGTCCAACTATACGGACAACCATTACCTTGCACTAGCTTCTCGAAATCCCGTCGAATCTCAGCTATGCGGGTCTGCATGATACTTCGGTGACTTCTCAGATCCTTCATACTGTCATCTGGCTACTATCTTCCTTTCCGACCGGTTATATGACGCACTGCACAAACATAAATAGCGGACATCTTGTCTTAGATATCTGTCTGCTATGTTTACAGCTTACAGTGTTAGTCGATTCAACTTATGCGATAAACATTAGCGATATTCAAATGCTTATTCCATTTACCTGTTAAGTGCTTTACTCGGGCTTCCTTTCTCCCGGTCGATTACTGTGACAACCCCTTTCTGTCCCCAGACAGTGGTTAAGTGTAACGATATCTTCGTTGCGATTTACAACATCAACTCTCCTCGGTCAGTGAGCTGAATTCACAGTCCGTGCAACACACTTCGCTATGTCACGCTATATCTCTGGTTAGCGCTTCTAAAAGCGTGGAGGATATCACTGTCAAACTTTGCCTGTTAGTGTTATTCGTGATTTCCTTCACACAGTAGATCTCGCATTTTAAAGATATTGTTCTTCATACTCGTCATTAAAGTGGCTTACTTCAGTTTTTAACAAATAAATGAATGCAGATTCCAGACCTAAAAGCAAAATAACGATTTTTGTCGAAAAAAAGTTGGACCGATTTGGCGAATTTTTTTTGAAAACGACCCACATCAGTCAATAACGTTTTATTGAATTGGATTGAATTGAATT
>NC_090258.1:42705836-42733336 GCF_037325665.1 Littorina saxatilis
GGAGTCTAGAATGAGCAGTGCATGATGGTCGGAAAGAAATCTGATAGACTGCCTACAATACACAGAGCAATCGGTACTCACTCGAAAAAGGTGTGGAGTCTAGAATGAGCAGTGCATGATGGTCGGAAAGATAGACTGCCTACAATACACAGAGCAAACGGTACTCACTCGAAAAAGGTGTGGAGTCTAGAATGAGCAGTGCATGATGGTCGGAAAGATAGACTGCCTACAATACACAGAGCAAACGGTACTCACTCGAAAAAGGTGTGGAGTGTAGAATGAGCAGTGCATGATGGTCGGAAAGATAGACTGCCTACAATACACAGAGCAATCGGTACTCACTCGAAAAAGGTGTGGAGTCTAGAATGAGCAGTGCATGATGGTCGGAAAGATAGACTGCCTACAATACACAGAGCAATCGGTACTCACTCGAAAAAGGTGTGGAGTCTAGAATGAGCAGTGCATGATGGTCGGAAAGATAGACTGCCTACAATACACAGAGCAATCGGTACTCACTCGAAAAAGGTGTGGAGTCTAGAATGAGCAGTGCATGATGGTCGGAAAGATAGACTGCCTACAATACACAGAGCAATCGGTACTCACTCGAAAAAGGTGTGGAGTCTAGAATGAGCAGTGCATGATGGTCGGAAAGATAGACTGCCTACAATACACAGAGCAATCGGTACTCACTCGAAAAAGGTGTGGAGTCTAGAATGAGCAGTGTATGATGGTCGGAAAGATAGACTGCCTACAATACACAGAGCAATCGGTACTCACTCGAAAAAGGTGTGGAGTGTAGAATGAGCAGTGCATGATGGTCGGAAAGATAGACTGCCTACAATACACAGAGCAATCGGTACTCACTCGAAAAAGGTGTGGAGTCTAGAATGAGCAGTGCATGATGGTCGGAAAGATAGACTGCCTACAATACACACAGCAATCGGTACTCACTCGAAAAAGGTGTGGAGTCTAGAATGAGCAGTGCATGATGGTCGGAAAGATAGACTGCCTACAATACACAGAGCAATCGGTACTCACTCGAAAAAGGTGTGGAGTCTAGAATGAGCAGTGTATGATGGTCGGAAAGATAGACTGCCTACAATACACAGAGCAATCGGTACTCACTCGAAAAAGGTGTGGAGTCTAGAATGAGCAGTGCATGATGGTCGGAAAGATAGACTGCCTACAATACACAGAGCAATCGGTACTCACTCGAAAAAGGTGTGGAGTCTAGAATGAGCAGTGCATGATGGTCGGAAAGATAGACTGCCTACAATACACAGAGCAATCGGTACTCACTCGAAAAAGGTGTGGAGTCTAGAATGAGCAGTGCATGATGGTCGGAAAGATAGACTGCCTACAATACACAGAGCAATCGGTACTCACTCGAAAAAGGTGTGGAGTCTAGAATGAGCAGTGCATGATGGTCGGAAAGATAGACTGCCTACAATACACAGAGCAATCGGTACTCACTCGAAAAAGGTGTGGAGTCTAGAATGAGCAGTGCATGATGGTCGGAAAGATAGACTGCCTACAATACACAGAGCAATCGGTACTCACTCGAAAAAGGTGTGGAGTGTAGAATGAGCAGTGCATGATGGTCGGAAAGATAGACTGCCTACAATACACACAGCAAACGGTACTCACTCGAAAAAGGTGTGGAGTGTAGAATGAGCAGTGCATGATGGTCGGAAAGATAGACTGCCTACAATACACAGAGCAATCGGAACTCACTCGAAAAAGGTGTGGAGTGTAGAATGAGCAGTGCATGATGGTCGGAAAGATAGACTGCCTACAATACACAGAGCAAACGGTACTCACTCTAACAAGGTGTGGAGTCTAGAATGAGCAGTGCATGATGGTCGCAAAGATAGACTGCCTACAATACACACAGCAATCGGTACTCACTCGAAAAAGGTGTGGAGTCTAGAATGAGCAGTGCATGATGGTCGCAAAGATAGACTGCCTACAATACACACAGCAATCGGTACTCACTCGAAAAAGGTGTGGAGTCTAGAATGAGCAGTGCATGATGGTCGGAAAGATAGACTGCCTACAATACACAGAGCAATCGGAACTCACTCGAAAAAGGTGTGGAGTGTAGAATGAGCAGTGCATGATGGTCGGAAAGATAGACTGCCTACAATACACACAGCAATCGGTACTCACTCAAAAAAGGTGTGTCTTGTGAAAGGCATATGAATGTGCTATCTAAATTGTTTTGTGGTGGAACTCAGCAAAAGAAGCGTCAATTCCCAATTGGAAGGCAAACCATCTCAACTACACTGTGCACAAACAAAGAGGATATATCTTCAGTGCGACACATCTCATGTTAGGCAGCAATGTTTATGCCAGAAATATATGGGTATAATTATGACGATTTGCCTTTCTACTGCTCAAAAATTGGTTTAAAGGATTTGAGCATTATTTTGGTATGACATCACAGGTCCCTGTCCATGTAAATACCTACTCACATAAATAAGGGGTTTTGACAGCATGATTCTCTTTAAACCGTCAAAAAGGCAAATAAAACTAAGCACTATTTCACATGTTTTACACCAGTGAGTTTTGTTGGAGTTTTAGCTAACAGGGCATACCTATTTTGTTTAAATCTGCCGCGCAGTCAGGCTGATCTAACGTGTGAACGAGAGCGCCCACAAGGTTGAGAAGTAAGACGATTGAACAATTAGTCTCGGAGATAAATAGTTCCCAATGAGGATCCTTGTGTTCAAACAACGGTTATGAGGAAACGGCGTAAACAGTTCTCAAAATAGTGTCAATTATTAATAATTTTTTTTGAAAATGATCGCTTTATTGCAAGAAAGAGGTTGAAGATGACAAAACCACTTCGCACAATGAGTCTGTGGTGTTCAAAGTACCTACAAATGCTGAGAACTCAAAATACGTTTTTGAATCAGCATTTCGGGCCATCTGTGGCCTTAATGTATTAGAAAACAGACGCTTGTGAAAACGATTTTTGGTTTAGCACTTGTTGTTGAATGGTTTCATTTGGAAGCAATACGCATCAGACAGCTAATATAATTATGTGATGAGAGAACTATTCTCTTTCCTGTGTTTAAATGTTCACATTACATCTTACCTGTCTGAGTAGCTCTGTTGGTGAGATATGTGCGCGTTATAAATATTCGTATTATTATTATTATTATTATGTGACCAAGTGGAGGGATGGTCTTGTCCCATGTACAAGGTATGTGACCAAGTGGAGGGATGGTCTGGTCCCATGTACAAGGTATGTGACCAAGTGGAGGGAGGGTCTTGTCCCATGTACAAGGTATGTGACCAAGTGGAGGGAGGGTCTTGTCCTATGTAGAAGGTATGAGACCAAGTGGAGGGATGGTCTTGTCCCATGTACAAGGTATGTGACCAAGTGGAGGGATGGTCTTGTCCCATGTACAAGGTATGTGACCAAGTGGAGGGATGGTCTTGTCCCATGTACAAGGTATGTGACCAAGTGGAGGGATGGTCTTGTCCCATGTACAAGGTATGTGACCAAGTGGAGGGATGGTCTTGTCCCATGTACAAGGTATGTGACCAAGTGGAGGGATGGTCTTGTCCCATGTACAAGGTATGTGACCAAGTGGAGGGAGGGTCTTGTCCCATGTACAAGGTATGTGACCAAGTGGAGGGATGGTCTTGTCCCATGTACAAGGTATGTGACCAAGTGGAGGGATGATCTTGTCCCATGTACAATTAGCCTGGCCAGATCAGTCAGGGTGCTGAGTGTTGGTATGTGACCAAGTGGAGGGAGGGTCTTGTCCCATGTACAAGGTATGTGACCAAGTGGAGGGAGGGTCTTGTCCCATGTACAAGGTATGTGACCAAGTGGAGGGAGGGTCTTGTCCCATGTACAATTAGCCTGGCCAGATCAGTCAGGGTGCTGAGTGTTGGTATGTGACCAAGTGGAGGGAGGGTCTTGTCCCATGTACAATTAGCCTGGCCAGATCTGATCGAGACAGTGAGGCAAGCTGTTTATACCAGGCGGAGTCGGCCTTTAATTCTATGTATTATCAATTGCTTCCAGAAGGTAAATTAAGTTTATAAAACAAATAGCACATTAAACAGATTTCAGGGTATAATTATACGTAAATCTTCGTAATGTCAATTGTTAAATAAATTGCTTATTTAAAGGCAGAAGACGAGAGGGATGGTTGTCTTAAGTACATAACACCGAGCGTCGTCAACCACAACGGTATCTTTACACCAGTGCTATTGCCAGCAGACGTTGTTGTTTTCAGTACATAACACCGAGCATCGTCAACCGCTACGGTATCTTTACACCAGTACTATTGCCAGCAGACGTTGTTGTTTTCAGTACATAACACCGAGCGTCGTCAACCACAACGGTATCTTTACACCAGTACTATTGCCAGCAGACGTTGTTGTTTTCAGTACATAACACCGAGCGTCGTCAACCACAACGGTATCTTTACACCAGTACTATTGCCAGCAGACGTTGTTGTTTTCAGTACATAACACCGAGCGTCGTCAACCACAACGGTATCTTTACACCAGTACTATTGCCAGCAGACGTTGTTGTTTTCAGTACATAACACGGAGCGTCGTCAACCACAACGGTATCTTTACACCAGTACTATTGCCAGCAGACGTTGTTGAGACGAAAATATCACAGGTATACCTTCTTCTTTTTCTGTACGGGTGATCCTCCTCATCCTCATCCTCATCCTCATCCTCATCCTCATCATCATCATCATCATCATCATCATCATCATCATCATCATCATCATCATCATCACCAACCTCTCCCCCCCCTGTTGCGTGTCCTGGAAAACGACGCGACACCTTATCGTCACGTGGAGACGAGGAAGATACTGCCACTACCGGCATCGACACCGTCGCCGTTTCAACTGACACTATGGGGGCCCAATCGGAATGGGGTTAACCAGTGACAGTGTTCTCCCCTCTGTCCTCCTCCCTGCGACCTTGCTTTTGTCTTACGGACTGAGATTAATGGACTGCGATATTAATCCGATAGATAGTATCTTCATGTTTCTACTTACAGTAAAATGGCCAATCTAAATATTTGCTCATTAAATGTCCGTGGTCTGAGAAATAAAATAAAACGAAAAACATTATTTTATAAATGTTCAAAGGAGCGCTACGATATAATTTGTTTGCATGAAACGTATATAACGCACAGCGACATTATCCAGTGGGAACTGGAATGGGGAGGGAAAATATTTTACAGTACGGCTACTAACCACAGTAAAGGACAAGTGATTCTCGTACGTAAACATTTTCCATATGAAGTGAACTGCACCCTAAGCACTCAACGCATTGTTGCGATTGAAGTTCATCTGGAGGAGAATAATTTGCACATTGTTAAAGGGATAGTATCCGCCGGAAAAGGCCTTCAGATCGCTTTCAAAGCTTCACCATAAGATTCTATGTTACAAATAATGCTACCATCCACGAGGAATAACTTTACTTTGCAAATTCAACAGTTTTGATAGCTAATTAACTGTCGTAAAAGAATCCAAGGAAAGAGCACTCTTGTAATGGTTGGGTGATTTCCCTTTGTCCAATTCAGTTGTCACAACAATCAAAATGGCGTCTCTCGGCGATTATTTTAGTCTGACAAGGTGAGTGTTACATAGTAAACGTTATCTGACAGAAAATAATGCTTTCAATGAGACAGTCAGTATCTGTTTACAAGTTGCTCTGAGCAGGACTGCAAAGCCTGAATCGATCATGCGAGTCAAATAGCTCTGGTGCACTCCGAATCATTGCGCCGCCTTGATAGAGATCATTCAGTACTGGTAGTACTTAGTCCGATTATCTTGGACATGTTTGTTGCCTGTTGGTGATCCTTTCAAATATATGTCTCTGAAGTTGCACTTTTACTCCCTTACGTATATGCATTGTCATGTCACTGATCGATCACTTGGAACAGTAAACGTGCGCTTTGCGTGCAAGACGGAGTTCGAAGCAGTATTTCACCGAACATGAGAGAGCTCTGAAAATCGTGTTTATTCTCAGAATAGTAACCCAAAAGAGAAGACATACTTATCCCACTGAACAGTGTCGAGGAAATCATTGTCTTGTGCATTTGTTGTGTGCGTGTGTGTGTGTGCCTGTGTGTTCTCAGACTTGTGTATGCATGATCACTGTGTGTGTGTGCGCGCGCGCGTGTGTGTGTGTGTGTGTGTGTGCGCATGCAGGGGAGTATGTCAAACTCAAGTGAGCTTTTCTTGAAGTTGATGATGATTGAAGTTTGATACAATAACTCATTAACTGTAACTGTAAGGTGGATTGATGAATAGTGTATCCTTTTCATGAATTTGTCTTTATTTCCAGGCTATGGAAGTTTCATGTTCAAAACAACAACAGAGCTGCCCCTGCAAGAGAAAAGGTGCGGAGGCAGGATAGGGAGAGGAATTAGCAGTCTCTATGTGTGGGCAGATGAAGAGGAAAGGACTGGTCTAAGTCCTCTCAAACTGAAATTGGTTTGCTGGGGAAGAAGGCTGATCCAAAAAACAACACCGCCCTCCAAGTCCAACCCTCCTCTAAACTCAATAATTCCAGTAAGTACCTTTTTATTCTGCAAGATTTGTTAGGTGGATGACTTTGTTGCAGGGTATATTAAATAATGACAAAAAGTGAGGTTTGCAGGTCTCAGTCGCAAATTATATTACTGGTGCCTATTGTTTGTTGCTATTCTAGTGAATGTGTATACATATATTTATTTCCTATTTTCAGAAGATAATGACAAATAATTAAAATTGTGTGCACTTAAATGTCACTACACACAACCTTTTAGTGTCTCATAAAGGGAAATACATATGAACAGTCCCCACAATTGGGGTGCTGTACCATGAAACCCCTCTTTTAAAAACCTTTACAATTCAAGATCTCCCCTATTTTAAGACCTTGTGTTTCAGATGTTTAGGTCATAACCTGTGCAAATTTACCTTCATTGTAAGACTTCTTGCTTTTTAAGACCTTATTTTCTCAGATTTTGGGGGGTCGTAAAAGGGGGTTCCACTGTATTCTAAAATATGAATTCTTGTTTACTGTTTAAACTACACCCATTTGCTCTTTGTAAATGAAGGATATTTTTCAGATTGATTATTTCTGCCTCCATACTGATCTTTATAATATATGACACATTGGCGAGCAGATTCCATGATCATGCTAAAAATGTAGGAAGTCATAATTATGATGTTTAGGTTTTAGAATTGTGTATGCCTTGCAGTTCAAATTCATGTCTGCCTTCCTGTTCAATTGTTTAAAAATCAAGACAATCCCTGAGACACATTTTCCAACCACATGTCACACAGCAGTTCTGCTTGAAACATCAGAATCGAATAGTATACCAAACAGGCCTTTATGCGGTTTAGCACTTGACTACTGCTGCTTCAATACCACTTGTGCAGAAAAAAAATTAGAGATACAGTGGAGCCCTTCTTTTAAGATATTACAAACTCAATTAAAGATCAAAACTTGACTAAATGTAAAAAGCAATACGTGTTAGAATGGAGGTTATAAACAGAAATCTGAGAAAGTAATGTCTAAAAAGACAAATGTTTAGAAAAAAAGGCGGGGGGGGGGGGGGGGGGAGTTGGCAAACTTAGGTTTTACTGTTCAATGCATGGGTAAACTGGGCATTCATTCCAAGTACCTAAAGATGTGTAACTGGCACTTTTGCTCATCGGTAGTACTGGAACACAATTTTACACAGTGCGTCAGAATGCCTCTGGAAAGCCTATGCCTACAAGTAAATCCCCCCCCACCACACACACACACATCTTTTACTCACACCCGCACCCCATTACATAGATGAATAGATTACAAATACTATTCTTTTACTTTTTATTTTCACACTTTTTCTTGCATTTGGTTCATGTTTATTATTTGAAGTTTGATTCTGAATCAAGCGTCTTTAGTGATGGATGGTTTTCTGTGTATGCTCCAGGACTTCAAGGCACGGGTGCTTGATGACAGCAGGCTCCCACTGGCCCACACACAGAGAAGAGATTGGAGGTGCCCTCGCCCTGGAAGAAGAAGAGGATGGGAATATCAATAAAACAAAACGATACGCAACATTCACACAGCTTACATTGTGGACATACATATTTGGCTATTTGGGTGAAGGTGTAAGAGCCGCCATACATGTGCAGTTGCTGTGTATGGGTCATAGGAATGACAATTTAGATCCAACTGGCCAGAACACTGACTTTCGTCCTAGTCGCTTGTATTGAAGTACATTGTGGTGTTATATGAAGTACATTTGGTTGGGGGTTGGTGTAACCATACTCTGTATTTACCACCGTTCTGAATTTGTGTATGTTTTATCTCTCAAACTCAAAGCACATTGTTTTTTGATTTTTTTATGTACCTTAAACTACTTTTTCAGCACCCGCAGTACCTAGTTAACGCCCATCCTCCAACATTTGGATCAGTGTCGTCAACATATGTTTTGTGTGTATGTGTGTGTGTGTTTTTTAAATGATGTGCACAGTTCTGCACCCTGTAGTGACATTGTCATTCTAGGGAATGCTGAAAGACAACTATAATGTTTATTCAATACTCTGGTCACTGGAGTATCTGGATAGCCCTGTGAAAAGAAGATGGAGATGAGAGAGCGTCTTCGGAAGTTGAAGAGGTCTGATTTTAGTGATTTAAGGGAGCATGTGAAACGACCAGTGTTTGGTTACGCCATTTCCTATGGATTGGATCAGTATCAATGACTGACTGACTGACTATTCACTTTGTGGTTTTTAGGATGTGTGTTTATTCACTCTCAGTGAATTTTTTGTTGGGTTTTTAGTGTTTTTTTCTTCTGTTTAGACACTTGCATATCAGGCGAAAGATACTTACAGGGTGACTAATTGTGCACAGATACATCTCCTATTAAAATGTTCACACCAAGATACCAAATATCACCATTTCTAACGAGGAACTGATCCTGCACAGGCACAGTACCTAGTAAACGCCCCACCCCCTACTTTGGGCAAAATCTGTGCATAAAGCGGATGGACAATTAAAAGGCAGTTTACAGTACTAATATTTTTCCTCATTACATTTAGTCAAGTTTTGACTAAATGTTTTAACGTAGACGGGGGAATGGAGACGAGGGTCATGGTGTATGTGCGTGTGTGTGTGTGTGTGTCTGTCTGTGTGTGTAGAGCGATTCAGACTAAACTACTGGACCGATCTTTATGAAATTTGACATGAGAGTTCCTGGGTATGATATCCCCGAACGTTTTTTTTTCATTTTTTTGATAAATGTCTTTGATGACGTCATATCCGGCTTTTCGTGAAAGTTGAGGCGGCACTGTCACGCCCTCATTTTTCAACCAAATTGGTTGAAATTTTGGTCAAGTAATCTTCGACGAATCCCGGACTTCGGTATTGCATTTCAGCTTGGTGGCTTAAAAATTAATTAATGACTTTGGTCATTAAAAATCTGAAAATTGTAAAAAAAAAAAAATTTTTTTTAAAACGATCCAAATTTACATTCATCTTATTCTCCATCATTTGCTGATTCCAAAAACATATAAATATGTTATATTTGGATTAAAAACACGCTCTGAAAATTAAATATATAAAAATTAATATGAAAGTCCTGTTCCCCCTTGCTAAAGAAACTTCATTGGCTCCCTGTAGAGCTGAGAATCCAATATAAGTGCTGCTGTATCTGCTACAAAATAATATCTGGCTCAGCCCCATCCTACCTGTCTGACCTGTTCACACTCTATACACCCTCACGATCCCTCCGCTCCTCTGTAGACACTAGAATATTCCGTCTATCTTCTTTTGGTCGCAAACAGCACGGCCAGAGAGCCTTCTCCCACTCTGCTGCCGCTGCGTGGAACTCTCTCCCTTACTCTATCCGACACTGCCAAACATTCTGTTCCTTCAAATCAAACCTTAAAACACACTTCTTCACCCAGTATTTTGATTAATTTTATTTCAACATGGTGCATTTTTGAATCAGGTGTTTGAATGTTTGAATGTTTTGCCTGTGTTAGTATGCTTGCAGATTGTATTGATGTAGTGTTTGAGTTTCGTTGTTCACTTGTGTGCTGAATGCTGCTGCACATGCTTTTGCTTTGCTTTGTATGTATTATGTATGTTTGTCATTGTAAAGCGCTTTGAGAATGTAAAGCGCTCTATAAATCTCCCATATTATTATTATTATTATTATTATTAAAATTAAATTTTCGAAATCAATTTAAAAACACTTTTATCTTATTCCTTGTCGGTTCCTGATTCCAAAAACATATAGATATGATATGTTTGGATTAAGAACACGCTCAGAAAGTTAAAACAAAGAGAGGTACAGAAAAGCGTGCTATCCTTCTGAGCGCAACTGCTACCCCGCTCTTCTTGTCAATTTCACTGTCTTTGCCGTGAGCGGGTGACTGACGATGCTACGAGTATGCGGTCTTGCTGCGTTGCATTGCGTTCAGTTTCATTCTGTGAGTTTGACAGCTACTTGACTAAATGTTGTATTTTCGCCTTACGCGACTTGTTTTAATTTCTAGTCTCAGTATAGTTTCGTGTAGGTATTGGGATAATTGGAGTTACAGGTATATATACATGTGATTTCACTTGCAATTCTTTGCATAAAATAAACTCAAATGAGCAGACATAAAGGTGCACCTACAATTATTGTGACTGTTGCTGTAAAACAATTTCCTTGGTAGATGGAGGGCATTGTGGGGACCAGATGTGTAGACCGTGGGATTAGATAGACTTGGGGGTTCTGGCTTGTAGAAAACTTCCCTGCTGCTCCGCCTTTTGGGGACGAACTTTGTGTTCAGTGATGTGTGCATAGGACTTTGCAACGTCAACCTCCACTGCAAACCATCTTTGTATTGTAGACACTATATTGTACCTGCAGAGAAAGATCACTTTTAGCTGTGCAGTGGAACCCTCATTTACAGCCCCCCCCCTTCTTTAAGATCCTGTTTTTTTGGATTTTATGTTTATAATCTCTGTAAATTTACTCCCCCTGTTTAAGACGTAGCTGATTTTCTCAGCATTTTACAAGTTCCACTGTAGTATTTCCCTCTGCAGCATTATTGTCAGTCAAAAGGGATACACAATCTGGCACAAAGAACAGCTGACATGAACAATAAAGTCTGGGGAAGGGTCCTGAAAGTATCTTGATTAATGCGTTGAATTGACAGGTCTAGTAAACCTTGTGCAGAACAAATATGTGTTGAAGAGTGCTCATTGACATGTTGCAGCAAGCCAAGCCATAATTATACCCTGTTGAAGTAATACAAATCATGGGTGTGGGTTATATTAATTCACATCTTTTATATGATTGAAATGCATAATTCGAAGACTTGTTTCTGAAAATGTGTACATTTGCATTTAAGATCTACATGGAATAAAACTGACACTGTTCTCGACAATTGAGTATGTTTTTGTGTGCGCATGTTGCTTAGTTTATTGATAATAATTGACTTTGGGTCAAGTTGTAACCACGAGTTTTGTAGCAAAGGTGCAATGATAAAAATAGACAGAAGATAATCAGATAATAAGACACTGGGCTGCAAATTGCTTTCAATTGTCATTGTATTTATCTGTAAAATCATCATGGTTTCCATGGCATGTATAATGCAGTGGAACCCCCCTTTTAAGACCCCAAATTTAAAACTCCCTCCTTTTTAAAACCTTGTTTTCTCACATTTTCTGTTCATAACTTCTGTAAAATTACCCCCATTTTAAGACTCATTCCTTTTTAAGACTTGATTTTCTCAGATTGTTTGAGGTCTTAAAAGGGGGGTGCCACTGTCGTTATAATGCATCTTCAGAAATTGAAGACACATGCTGCAGTTTTGTTATAACCATGAAGAAGAAAAATACTGTTTACAGTGTCTTATCCTCTAACTACATCTTTTTAAAGACTCCATAACTTTTAATCACTCAACCAGACCTGTTTACACTACACATTGAGCGTAGTAAACTACGATTTTGGTCCCCAAACTACGCAACTACGCATGCTTGTCTTATACTACGCAAACGTTTTGTTTCGACTACACATTTTGACATTTTGAATACGCAAAAACGCGAGCGAGTTCCGATCCATAATTTGTACTAACCGGTTGTGTACTGCGTGCAAAACATGCCCGGCGCCCGCGAGAGTAGCGTAGTCAGTTGGTCTTGCTGCTGTTATTACAACTATCGCGGGCGTTTCAGCACATACTTTTCTGAACGCGGTCACTTCGTAGCTCATTCTTTCTGGAGGGAAAAAAATGGCTACAGCGACGAACACGGATTCAGAAGACTTTGGCGATCAACCGCCACGGAGCAAAAAAAAGAAGCTTGGTCAAACTCCCAGCAAGGCTTTTCTGCCAAAGTACTATGAGGAGCATCCATGCCTAGTTTCGTGGAGAAAAGGGAAGCATTTTGCCCACTGCACTGTGTGCAACACGGCTTTTTCAGAGAAGCACAGTGGGCTTTACGACCGTGTAACCGCCACAAGAAAAGCACTTCTCATGAGGAATTCGAGAAATCCCGACCAAAGCAGAGGAAAAATTGGACTGTTTTGTGAAGAAACCCGTGCCAGGGAAAGAAGACCAAGACAAGCTCACTTTTGAGAGATCGGTAACCAGAGCAGAGGCAATGACCTGCCATATTATTATTATTGCCGACGCAAACCTGTTCTGTTTATATGCAAATTTGCCTTCATGTTGATACACATACTCCCAGTCCCTACTTTTTGTGACTTGATGTTCTCAGATTGTCACAGGTCTTGAATAGGGGGTCCCACTGTATATGAACTGCAAACCCCTCAACATAGGTTTTTTTTTTAACAAATGCATTGGTGAAACTTTTCCGCCTTAAGGCGGAAATCCGCCAAATCAAATTGGTCAAATAAAGAATTCCTTATTTTGAAAATCTGTAAAAAAAAAAAATTTAAAAAAAAATTTTTTTTCGCCGGCGATCCGATCTGTATTTTCTCTAACACAGTGACCGGACATCGCTGAATCTTTGTTTCCCTGAGCGCGCGAATTATCGGACTACAGCTTGGCATTTGTTATCATTGTTTACTGTGCAAATTTGTGTGTTTGAGAGGCCTACTTTTACCCTTAAAAAGCCTGATTTTTCGTTTTCTTCCAGGGGGCGAAGCCCCCTGGGCCCCCTAAGAGGGCGTTGCCCCTGCACCCCACCAGGGCGTGGGCGGCCCCTGGACCCCGGCCTCATTTTCCTTATTTTTAATTCTGATCAGTTTCACCCATGCAAATGTTCCAAACTAGTTAATAATTTTTTTCTTAACAAATAAACTTAATGCTTGGCTTGTATTTTTGTGGGGGCTTTGTTTGTATTTGTATGAGGAGTATTGTTCACATTGTAATAGTTTTGTTTGGAGTGTTGAGTGTTTGTTTTAGTACGGTATAAGTAACTGTTCTGTTTTGCGGTTTGGGTTGATCAAATTGAAATACTACACATTCACCTGCCAAACTACACATTTGCCTTATTTTCACACCCAAAACTACACATGGTACATTTCAGGGGTAGGCAGGTCTGCTCAACAATTCCTCTCTGTATGGCTGCAGTTCAAGTAAACCAGAAATGGTAAACCATTGCCACACTCAAGGAATTGGTTCCTGGCAACTTATGTCGGGTGCGCAGCCTGAGAGAGACACGACAGAGATAGTTGCTCAAGATAAAAGATAAGCTTGACTTACACCAAAATTATGAACATTTAAACTCACCTTACTGATCTTTTTGTCTGAAATATGTTATGCCATTATTGCCACACATTGCAAGAATGTTTGATGTCCGGGTGCTTGGTCCCTGAAAATGTCAGAAAATTGTTATAGTAATTATAGCAACATCTAAAACCACTAAGTGTAAACCAAAGGCTGGCCAATTACATAGTTCTACAGCAACATCAGTTCTGAACATGAAGCTTTGAACATGCACAGCGACACTTAAAATGGCAGTCAAAAAAGAAAGGATGAATGAAATTCTGCCACATTTAGTGTTTGCTTCAATGAACACTGAGGAAGAATGTGTTCTTCATTAAAAGTAACCCTTTCACAAAGCTTCACCAATAAACTTCAATCATAGTTCTTACTGGACAGAAAAACTCATACCACTGACAATATAAAATGTCAGTTATAAATAACATGTTCTGTTGCACAACCTCCAAAGACTGCAAAGAAACAACTGCCCATACACTGATCAAGCGTTAAAATATCAGTATCACGTGTGCTGACTGACCCTACTTTTTTCCATCTACAATTTTTTTTTTTAGGGGGATTACTCACAGACTGGCTACTCTGTCATTCTCTGTCTCATATACAGTGCACCACAGGAGCTTGTATTCAACCGCCGGTCGATCATTATTTACTTCTGCATGCTTACCCTTACTACGATGATCGACCGGCGTTTTGATACAACCCAGCTAGCAAGCTTTCGTCGGCCGACTGACGATTTCAGTCGGGTGACGTCGTCATATGTCGTGTGTCGTCGTCCGTTGTCGCGCCGATACCGTTTGACTGTGTATAAATGTACGTAATAAACCCCGACATCGGCCCGACGCAATGTTGCTGTCGATAAAATTATGCAGAGTTACGGGAGATAACAAATTGATGATCATTATTTTAACATTTGTTACGTCCCCTGTTCAAGCGTCGGTCCAGCAACGGCGTGACATTATGAGACTGACCATGCAAATGCGAAACTAAATTATTCATATTTGTTGACTTTTTCACATAGGAGTAGGATAATTAATTGTAAGTTTTATTTGCATATTTGCAATCAAATACAGCATGAGCTCAAATCATGAGTTTTACATTTTAAAAATACGCCATCATTTACTTGAAATATTCAAATAGCTTTCCTTACGGTAAACAAGATTGAGTGTGCAAATGGCTGCTGCTTTCCCGCGTGAGCGAATTTTATTTGTTTTCTTAGTTCAAGTTAATATCGAAAGAAGAGACATTTTTGGGAATGTTGGACAGCACATTGATGATATGTTATCCGAGACGAATGTCGCCTCGGGATCTCAATCTGAGTGCTGGTCCCAGTGCCACGTGGTGGCGGTGAGAATAGTTGTGTAGCCAGTGAGTCAGGCTCTTGGCAATGACAATCAGATTCAGACGTCAACTCGAGGACAACCGACGGATGGAGCGAGTAAGTGATTTCGGTTTTTTTTTGGCTCTCAATGTTAGTTTTGCTGTTACAGTGAGGGGGGGGGGGGGGGAGTACATACTGCTGTATCTTATTCTGTATATGTAGATGTAGGTGTGTTTTGTCCTGTTACAGTGGGGGAGGGGGGTGTTGTACACACTGCTGTAAATATAGATGTAGGTGTGTTTTGTCTTGTTACAGTGGGGGGGGGGGGGGTGTGTGTGTACATACTGCTGTAGATGTAGGTGTGTATTGTCCTGTTACAGGGGGGGGGGGGGGTAACATACTTCTGTAGCTGTAGGGGGAGGGGGGTACATACTGCAGTAGTTGTTGGTGATTTTTGCACTGTTACACTGGGGGGGGGGGGGGTGGAGTACATACTGCTGAATCTGTAGCTGTAAGTGTGGTTTGCACTGTTACACTTGGGGGGGGGGGGGTGTACATACTGATGTATCTGTAGCTGTAGGTGTGACGTGTATTGCATTGTAACACTTGGGGTGGGGGGGGGGGTGTACATACTGATCTATCTGTAGCTGGTGGTGTGTTTTGCACTGTTACACACTTGGGGGGGGGGGGGGTGTACATACTAACTGCTGAATCTGTAGCTGTATGTGTGTTCTGCACAGTGACACTGGGGGGGGGGGGGGGGGGGAGGGGGTTGTACATACTGCTGAATCTGTAGCTGTAGGTGTGTTTTGTACTGTTACACTTGGGGGGGGGGGGGGTGTGCATACTGATGTATATGCTTGGCGCTGGTGGACAATATTCACTTTTTTGGCCAAAAACACACTTTTTTGGCCAAAAACGTACATTATTGGCCAAAAAGTGTGTTTTTGGCCAAAAACATGTTTTGGCCAAAACTTTTAAGTGCAAAGTTTTGGCCAAAAAAATATTTGGCAAAATCTAAAACATTTGGCCAAATCTTCACTTTTTTGGCCAAATGTTTTAGATTTGGCCAAATCTTTTTTTGGCCAAAACTTTTGCATTGAAAGTTTTGGCCAAAAAATAGTTTTGGCCAAAACTTCATTTTTTGGCCAAATCTTTGAGTACCCCTTGGCGCTGATAGACAATATTCATTTTTTTGGCCAAAAACGCCAGTTTTGGCCAAAAAAGCAAAGTTTTGGCCAAAAAAGTATACTTTTGGCCAAAAACGCCAGTTTTGGCCAAAAACGCCAGTTTTGGCCAAAAACGCCAGTTTTGGCCAAAACCGCCAGTTTTGGCCAAAAAATTATAGTTTTGGCCAAAAAAGTGAAAATTGGACAATATTCACTTTTTTTGCCCAAAACACACTTTTTTGGCCAAAACTGGCGTTTTTGGCCAAAAAAGCAAAGTTTTGGCCAAAACCGTCAGTTTTGGCCAAAACCGCCAGTTTTGGCCAAAAACGCCAGCTTTGGCCAAAAAAGCAAAGTTTTGGCCAAAAAAGTATAGTTTTGGCCAAAAACGCCAGTTTTGGCCAAAACCACCAGTTTTGGCAAAAAAAGTGTGTTTTTGGCCAAAATAGTGAATATTGTCCACCAGCGCCAAGCTGCTTGGCGCTGGTGGACAATATTCACTTTTTTTGCCAAAAACACACTTTTTTGGCCAAAAACGTACATTTTTGGCCAAAAAAGCAAAGTTTTGGCCAAAAAAGTATAGTTTCGGCCAAAAACGCCAGTTTTGGCCAAAACCGCCAGTTTTGGCCAAAACCGCCAGTTTTGGCCAAAACCGCCAGTTTTGGACAAAACCGCCAGCTTTGGCCAAAACCGCCAGTTTTGGCCAAAACCGCCAGTTTTGGCAAAAAAAGTGCGTTTTTGGCCAAAAAAGTGAATATTGTTCACCAGCGCCAAGCTGCTTGGCGCTGGTGGACAATATTCACTTATTTTGCCAAAAACACACTTTTTTGGCCAAAACTGGCGGTATTGGCCAAAAAAGCAAAGTTTTGGCCAAAAAAGCAAAGTTTTGGCCAAAAAGAGATTTGGCCAAAAAAGTGAATATTGTCCACCAGCGCCAGCAAATACAAAAGATTTTGCCAAAAAAAGATTTGGCCAAACAAAAAAGATTTGGCCAAAAAGTGAAGATTTGGCCAAATCTTTTTTGTTTGGCCAAATCTTTTTTTGGCCAAATCTTTTTGTGGCAGAAGTTTGGCCAAATCTCCCGTTTTAGCTAACATAAACAGTTTTGGCCAAAACTTTTACATAGAAAGTTTTGGCCCCAAAAAAGTTATAGCCAAATCTATTTTATTTGGCCAAATGTGTGGGTTGTTTTGGCCAAATCTTTGTCTTTTTTGGCCAAAACTGGCGGTTTTTGCCAAAAAAAGTGAATATTGTCCACCAGCGCCAAGCATAGATGTAACTAGCTGAAGCTGTAGGTGTGTTATGTTCTGTTACAGTAGGGGGAGGGGGGAGGGGGGTGAACATACTGCTGTTTTTGTAGCTGTTGGTGTGTTTTGCACACAGGGGGGGGGGGGGGGGGGGGATTGGGGTTGTATACTGCTGTATCTGTAGCTCTAGGTGTGTTTTGCGCTCTACACGAGGGAAGGGGGTGGAGTGTTGCATGTTTGGTACTGTTACAGTGGTGGCAGCGGGGGGAGGGGGATGTACATAATTCTGAATCTGTAGCTGTAAATGAGTTTTGTACTGTTACAGTGGTGGGGGGGGGGGGGGGGGTTGGGGGTTGTACATACTGCTGTAGCTGTAGGTGTGTTTTGCACTGTTACTAAAGGGGAGGGGAGGTGTACATACTGCTGTAGCTGTAGCTGTAAGTAATTTTTGCACTGTTACACTTGGGGGGTTGTATATACTGCTGAATCTGTTGCTGTAGGTGTGTTTTATACTGTAATACTGAGGGGGGGGGGGGTGTATACGGCTGTATCTGTAGCTGTAGGTGTGTTTTGTACTGTTACAGTGAGGGCGGTACGCGGTAGGGGCGGGGGGTTCTACATACTGCTGTATCTCTAGCTGGTGATTTGTTTTGCACTGTTACACTGGGGGGGGGGGGGGGGGTTGTACACACTGCTGTATCTGTAGGTTTGTTTGCAACTGTAACACTGGGGGGAGGGGGGGTTATACTGCTGTAGCTGTAGCTGTAAGTGAATTTTGCACTGTTACACTTGGGGGGGGGGGGGGGGTGGTGGTGGTACATACTGCTGTATCTGTAGCTGCACCCAGCCAGCAAGACATTAGCGGCCGATAGTCGGCCGAACACCCTTCAAAAAGTCGGGCAGGTGACGTCAAAAGATACGACGCGGGTGTTGGCCCGACTAACTTTTGCAAAGAGGCAACGAGGCGGCCGACAGGCGGCCGAACACCTGTACTATGGCGGCACGCATCCGGTCCGATGTTAATCGGCCCGATGGCTTGTTGGACCTGCGGCCCGACACCTTATGCCGACATCGTCCCGATGTCTTCCCGCTGAAATCGATATCTTCCCGATGTCGGCATAAGGTGTCGGACCGCAGGTCAAACAAGTCATCGGGCCGATTAACATCGGACCGGATGCGTGCCGCCATAGTGCAGGTGTTCGGCCGCCTATCGGCCGCATCGTTGCCTCTTTGCAAAAGTTAGTCGGGCCAACACCCGCGTCGTATGTTTTGACGTCACCGGCCCGACTTTTTGAAGGGTGTTCGGCCGATTATCGGCCGCTAATGTCTTGCTGGCTGGGAAGCTCCTGTGCAGTGCACAGACACACACGCACCGTAGTTGCAAACACACACACTGACACTGTGTCCGTGTTCAAACAAAAACAGGAAAACTGGACACATTCGGCCGCTTGATTGATCCTTCATTCGCACTACACACCAGCGGACACACATACAACACGGCAGCAAAGTATACACGACAACACTCGCTTTATTTAATACTTACACATCCAGTAGCAGGTTAGAGCTACGTCGCGGCGCACACTGAACGGTAAAACTGACACTCAGTTGAATCCAGCTTTCCGTCTGCTTGCTGATGATAACTTTGCATTTTGTGCGCCGAGCATGTCTTTCTCGTGATTCTGTGTCGTTCGGAGTCAGTCAGCTGCTTTCAGAACCACATGGAGTCGATTTCTTACTGAAACTTGCGGGCTTGTCCCACTGAGCGGCTATCCCATCCGCCATTGTTTTTAGTCGTCATGCTAACGGCACGCGCTCGCGACGAAAACCAGTCTATGACGGCCAATTTTAATCTTCAAATGGTGGAGAGCAGACGTCAAAAAACTCATTTTGATTTAATTATTTAGCATACTTGTGGTGCTTTATTGAGCAAACCGGGCCAGGTGCGTCTTAATTAAGGTACACTAGATTCCCCAAAATCTTCAAATCGGCCGAATTCGACAAAAAACTCTCCAAAATGGCGGCGCGGACACTATATCTTTAATGTATATGGTCCTAATGCTGAAGATGAAAAAGCTGCTTTTTTTCGTGATGTCTATATTTGTAAAGAAAACTCTAATAACGAGATAATCTGCGGGGATTTCAACTGTGTGCTGGATAATAATTTAGATATTATTAGTGGTAGAAATCATAATGTTAAAGACGTTGAGCTATTTAATAAGACGGTAATTGATTCCAATTTAAATGATGTCTGGAGACTTTCACACGCAGAAGAGAAAGATTTCACATGGTCAACAAAATTTCCATTTATAGCAAGGAGATTATATTATATGCTTGCCTCCGACTTTGCTCTAAATAAATGTTATGAGTGTGAAAATATCTCGATGGCACACACCGATCACCGACTAATTCGACTGAAGTACTGCATCTCCCCAGTAGAAAAAGGACCCTCCTTTTGGAAATTCAACGACAATCATCTTAATGACCCTGATTTTGTTATAAAAATGAACAGTTTAATTGAGAACTATGTTATCGAAACCGATAATATGGATCCGCAAATAAGATGGGACCTATGTAAAATTAAAATCAGAGAATTTTGTATTGCTTATGGTAAAGAAAAGAAAAGAAAATTAATTTCCGAACGCTCCCTGCTTACGAAAGAGCTTAATGAAACGGACAAAAAACTGGCTTCCAACCCTTATGATGTACACCTTATGACTCACAGAGGCCAGGTTAAACAAAATCTAGAACTCCACGAATTAAATGAGGCAAAAAGCGCCCAAAAGCGATCAAAGGAAAACTATATTGCTGAAGGAGAAAAGAACACAAGATATTTTCTTGGGCTTGAAAAAATGCGAGCCAACATGAAGATCATGGATAAACTGCAAACTGCAGAAGGTAACACAGTCACCGCCCAAAGCGATATCCTACAAGAACAAGTTAAATTCTACAAAAACGTTTTTAAGAAAACCGATGATTTCTCAGAGGCACAGGCTAATACTTTTTTAGGAGAAGCTGATATCCCACAACTGACACGAGAACAAACTGAAGCGTTAGAAAACCCAGTAACTGAACAAGAACTTCTTAAAGCGTTAAAAAGCATGAAAAATGGTTCTTCACCGGGATGTGACGGAATGACTACAAGTTTTATTAAATTCTTTTGGTCGAGAATAAGAGAGCTACTATTAGGCTCGATTCAAAGATCCTTTCATGTAGGAGAAATGTCTCCCTCACAAAAAAGAGCTATTATAACCTTAATCCATAAAGGAAAAGACCTCACAAGAGATAACTTGTGTAACTGGAGACCCATCTCCCTTACAAATACAGACTATAAATTATTAGCAAAATGCCTTGCGCTTAGGATGTCGAATGTTATAAGTGATTTGATCTCAGAGGATCAAGTGGGATTCATTAAGGGTAGAAAAGCTAGTAATATTATCCGATTAATAGATGACGTAATTGAACATATGAATAATGAAAATAAACCCGGTATTTTATTGGCCCTAGATTATACACGTGCATTTGACTCTATCTCCAAGGAATTCATGCTATGGGCTTTCAGAAAATTCGGATTTGGCGAGAATTTTACGCATTGGGTTAAAGTTCTCACAAATGAGACCGAAAGTAGTATTAACTACCTTGGCTGGATTTCCGAACCATTCCCGATTGAGACAGGAATTCGCCAAGTTTTCGCCAATGGCCTTCATTCTCGGACTGGAAATTCTTGCAATAAAGATTAGAAACGATCCAAGCATACACGGACTTCGATTACCTCGCTCCCAGATAGAGACTAACAACTCAATTGATATGATAAAATTAGCAATGTACGCTGACGACATTAGCATGCTATTACAAGGAAAACAAGATCTGGAAAATGCAATGAAGCTTGTCACTGATTTCACGAAAATATCACAACTAAAAATTAATAAAAACAAAACGGAAGCAATGTGGCTAGGATCTCAAAAGGACAGCAGAGAACATCTCTGTGACTTAAAATGGAAAAAACAACTAAAGATTTTAGGTATACTCTTTAAAAATGATGTCACTGCATCAGACATAAATGAGAATTGGTCGGTAAGAATCGAAAAAATAGAAAGAATAATAAGCATATGGTCTAAAAGAAACCTTAGTATCACAGGCAAATTATGTATTGTAAAAAGTTTCTTGATTTCACAATTTGTATACCCAATGCAAGCTTTAAGTGCTCCAGCCACTATCCTACAGAAAGTAAATACAATCTTATTTCGATTTTTATGGAAAAAGAAGTACACAAATACGCGAGCCTTTGAAAAGGTAAAAAGATGTGTAATGTGCAACGTAGGGGAGAATGGAGGTTGTAATATGATAAACATAATAGATATGCAAGCCTCCTTTATGATGACATGGATAACTCAGTTAAAAATAGACACATCTGCCAAATGGAAATTAATACCAACCTACATCTTTAATGAAGTTGGAACAAACCTTTGCTGCCTCAATGCTACTGCCAATCCAAAAACATTTTTAGGACTCGAAAAAGTCAAATCTAAATTCTGGAAATCATGTCTAATTAAATGGCTTGAATTCAGAAATATATACCTGTCCAATACTGAATTCAAATATACCTGTCTCTGGAATAGCAAAGAGATAATGTACAGAAACAGACCTCTGTTCTTCAAGAGATGGACAAATGCATACATAAATTACGTCCAAGATATATGGACAGACGAGGGATTATTACCACTCGCACGTATTGCAGAACAAATCGGGGACTACCCTGCTCTGCTGTTGGATTATAACGCAATGCGAACCGCGCTCATTGCGCAATCATTGCGAGCTGACAATAACCAAACTCAAGAAGCGACTGTCTCTCTAGAACCTCAATCTCTTAAAAACTGGACTCCCAAAAAATTTAGATCACTACTTACCAAACAAAAAGCAAATACCCCTTGCTCAATACATTTTTGGATGAATAAATATAACTATAAAATAGAAAGAAATCATTGGATGATAGCAAACAACTGCACCAAGGAAGAGCGACTAAGGCTACTTCACTGGAAGATATTGCATAATATCTATCCCACTAATATCTTACTACACAAAATGAAAAAACGTGAAAACAATCGCTGTAGTCTGTGTGGAGATATTGATTTTATTGAACATTTTTTCTTTAAATGCCCAAGAATATCACTTTTTTGGAAGAACGTAGAAAAGCAAATTTATATAAAAACAGGTTCACAGATAAAATTAAAAGAAACTGACGTTTTATTTGGTTTCCAACCGAACAAGCAACAGGACCAAACTATAAGAAATATTAACTTTATTCTGCTTGTTGCAAAAATGTCAATAAGTATATACAAATACGGAGAAGGCTTTGACCCAAATTGTATATTTGAAAGAGAGCTCTCCATTCGGCTTTTTGACTGAGAAACCCAGTACTATCATGCTATTGTAAATGACTCGTTGCAAATGTCAATGTATTAACTAAGGTGAACCAATGATGAAAACAATTATGACGAACAGCAAAATATATCATTATTATTAATTCATTTAAACACAACCATGGTAATAGAGAGAGAGAGAGAGTGAGGGAGGGAGAGTGAGGGAGGGAGAGAGGGAGAGGGAGAGGGAGAGAGAGAGGGAGAGGGAGAGAGGTAGAGAGAGATAGAGAGAGGACGAGAGAGAGAGAGAGAGAGGGGGAAAGGGGAGGGTGCGAGAGAGAGAGAGAGGTAGAGAAAGAACGGAGGGAGGGGTGGGAGAGAGTGAGCGAGAAAGAGAGATTTTCGAAGATTGTCCATGTTAAACGAAAGAATATTATTGCTATTTATAACCCTATCTGTTTATGTTCAGCATCGCTCAAAGTATCAGAGAGAGAGAGAGAGAATGGTAGGGTTTATGTTTAAACTGTTCAGCATCGCTCACAGTATCAGAGAGAGAGAGAGAGAGAGAGTGGCAGGGAGAGAGACAGAGAAGGGGAGAGGGGGAGAGAGAGAGAGAGAACGATTAAAGATAGAGAGAGGGAGAGAGGGGAGGGGAGGGAGAGAGAGGATGGGGAGAGAGGATAGAGAAAGAGAGAAAGTGTGCAAATGCCAGTTGACGGAGAGAATTATAGCTAAATTATAATTGATTGAAAATATTGTACATTTTCGAAGATTGTCCATGTTAAACGAAAGAATGATATTATTATTATTTATAACCCATTATGTTTACGTTTAAACTGTTCAGCTTCGCTCACAGTATCATACTCGTAGCGAGTCATATTGTAACTGAGGTTCAAAAGAGAATAGAAAAAAGAAAAAAAATTTAAAAAAAAGAGAAAGAATAAAAAAAAGAAAAGAGAAAAGAAAAAAAAAAAAAAAAATCATCATCATCATCATCATCATCATCATCATCATCATCATCATCATCATCGTCATCGTCATTGTCATCATCTACCTCATCATTGTCGTCGTCGTCGTCTTCGTCAACATCAACGTCGTCGTCTTTAATATCATTATCATCATCATCATCATCGACATCACCATCATCATGATCTCCAGCACTGAATACAATGATAATGAGTTTTATTTTCTTTGTTTAATTAATTGGTATTGCTGGTGAGCATTGTCATTCCTTACCATTGACTATATAGCAGTCTTTCTAATTCAGCGTCGTTTGCTTATTTGATTCCAGATATGAAGGGCGCTATTTCTCTTATATTTGTTCTCTTGTGCATCGTTAGCAAAGCTAACACAGTCAGAGATAGTCGTAAGTACGATCTTGCTGTTTTTGTTAATGTGGTTGTGTGTTGTTGTTTTTGTTGTTGTTGTTGTTGTTTTACATTTAGTCAAGTTTTGACTCACTGTTTTAACATAGAAGGGGAATCGAGACGAGGGTCGTGGTGTATGTGTGAGTGTGTGTGTGTGTGTGTGTGTGTGTGTGTGTGTGTGTGTGTGTGTGTGTGTGTCTGTCTGTCTGTCTGTCTGTCTGTCTGTCTGTGTATGTGTGTAGAGCGATTCAGATTTAAACTACTGGACCGATCTGCATAAAAGTTTACACGAGAGTTCCAGGGAATGGTTTTTCATTTTTTCGATAAATGTCTTTGATGACGTCATATCCGGTTTTTTGTAAAAGTTGAGGCAGCACTGTCAAACCCTCATTTTTAATCGAAATTGATTGAAATTTTGGTCAAGCAATTTTCGACGAAGGCCGGACTTTGGTATTGCATTTCAGCTTGGAGGCTTAAACATTAATTAATGAGTTTGGCCATTACAAATCTAAAAATTGCAATTACAATTTTTTTTTTATAAAACGATCCAAAAACAATTTCATCTGATTCTTCATCCTTTTTTGATTCCAAAAACATATAAATATGTTATATTCGGATTAAAAACAAGCTCAAACAATTAAATTATGATGACAATTAAATTTCCAAAATCGATTTAAAACCAATTTCATCTTATTCCTTGTCGGCTCCTAATTCCAAAAATACATTCGATATGATATATTTGGATTAAAAACAAGGTCAGGAAGTTAAACAGAATAGAGATACAGAAAAGCGTGATATCCTGCTCAGCGCAACCACTACCGCACTATTCTGGCTAGTCAATTTCACTGCCTTTGCCACGAGCGGTGGACTGACGATGCTACGATCGAGTATACAGTCTTAGTGAAAAAAAATGCAGTGCGTTAAGTTTAAATCTGTACCTTCGACAGCTTGACTTAAGGGATCTGCATAATTATGGTCAGAGTAATTAGAAGTTGGTAATACTTTTGTGGGAGAAAGAACATTCTGTCTACATTACATATCTGCAGAGAACTTGTCTAGTCCCATGAACTTTAGATTTTTTGTGATTTTTTGAAATAACCGTGTGTCTTCTGATTTTGCGAAAATGGGTACATAAGGATAACGGCTAATATTCGACAGTACGAATGTAGTAGCCACTTGCTAGATAATTGTGGGAGGAAGTGAATGCTATACCTATAAGAACATAGCAAGACATTACATTTCAAATTACTTTGGTAGTTTTTTTTACCGTCTTTTCTAATTAATTGTACTTAGCGCAATTACATTTTTCTTCATATAGAGAAGTAAATAGATGCCTCAGAATAATTCCGATTTCCTTTCAGTTTTATATGTTGTAGATCATTCATTTCTCGAGCTATGGTGAACATTTAAATATCAAGTCCCATGCCAAAAAATGAAACTGCAGGCAGTTTCCCAACCCTACCCCCTAACTTTCGCGGTCGCCATTTTACATTCCCCACTTTCATACAGAAGCAGAGCTATAATATTGCACATACTGATAGCCAACAGTATAAAAAAAATATGTTTACCAACATTCCATGACCTTGACATTCACACAAGGTCACTTGCGAGTTCTGAAACGTTATAACCAATTCAGTATTTTTTAAAAGCACAAACAGAAAAATAATTAAAATCTGTACTAACAGGGTTGTAAATTCTGTTTAAGATCCTTAAGATTGAAGATATGCGTTGTTTGAATGGAATGCAGCAAGATTGTCACAAAATAAAGACGTTTGTAATGTTTTATAGAGTATTTTTATATGCATTTTTCGTTGCGCTATTGCAGTTTTTCATTTAATGAAGTAAAAAAAAAATGCCTTAGAATAATTCCGAATTCCTTACAATTTGATATGTTGTAGATCATTCATTTTTTTAGCTATGGTGAAAATGTGAACATCAAGTCCCATGCCAAAAAATGAAACTGTAGGCAGTTTCCCAACCCTACCCCCAAACTTTCGCGGTCGACATTTTACATTCCCCACATTCATAGACATCAATACATTTCAGACATGAAAGCAAGCAGAGCTTTCATATTTCGCATACTTATACCTTACGATGTCAACAAAATGTTTACCAGCATTCCATGACCTTAACCTTTACATAAGGTCAAAGGTGAGTTCCCAGACTTTGTAACCACTTCAGTATTTTGTAAAACACAAACAGAAAGGGATAAAAATCATATACTAGAAGGGTTGTACATTCTGTTTACAATTCGGAAAATAGAAGATATGAATCATTTGAATGGAATGCAGCAAAAAATGTACAGTACAAAGAAGTGTGCTATGTGCCTTAAAATGTTATATGTTATAGCCCACTTATTTCTAGAGCTATAGTAAAAACGTGATCAAGTTCCATGCCAAAAAATGAAACTGCAGACAATTTCCCAACCCTACCCCTTAAATTTCGCGATCTTCATTTTTCATTCCCCACATTCATAGAAATCAATACATTTCAAAGATGGAAGCAAGCATTGCTTTCATATTTCGCATACGTATAGCCTACGGTGTCAAAAATATGTTTACTAACATTTGATGACCAATGACCCTGACCTTCACACAAGGTCACAGGCGAATTCCGAAACTGTGTAACCAATTCTGTATTTTGCACACACACAAAACGAAAAGATAACGGTTAAAAAAATATCTACTTAAAGGGTTTTAAATTCTGTTTAAAATGCAGAAAGTAGACAAAATGCTATTTTTGAATGGAATGCAGCGAGAAATGTACAGTACGCAAAAGTTTGCAATGTTGTATACGCATTGTGTGTAATGCTATGGCTGGGTTTTTTTATTTAAAAAGTAAAACATAATGCCTCGGAGATATTGAAAATGCCTTAAGATATTATATGTTGTAGCCCACATATTTCTCGAGCTATATTGAAAATGTAAACATCAAGTCCAATGCACAAACAATTAAATTGCAGCCAGTTTCTTAATCCTACACCCTAAATTTAGCCCTCGTCATATTTCATTCCCCGCATTCATAGTCATCAACACATTTTAGAGATGACAGCAGCAGAGCTTTCATATTCGCATACTTATAGCCTAAGGTGTCAAACCTATTTTTACCAATATTCAATGACCTTGACCTTCACCGAAGGCCACAGGCGAGTTCTGACACTTTGTAGCCATTTCAGTATTTTGCAAAAACACAATAAAAAAGAATAACAACTCATGCTAAGAGGGTGGTAAATTATGTTTAAAAAATCCGGAAAATTAAAGACATGCATTGTTTGAATGGAATGCTGCGCAAACAGTACAGGAAAAAGAGGTGTCACATGTTTTATTGAGTCTTTTAATA
>NC_090258.1:42738336-42742622 GCF_037325665.1 Littorina saxatilis
ACAAAATGTACACAATGACGTATCCACAATTTTTCGCAAAAATAGAAACCTTTCTGTGGGCAAAATTCTGTACAATAATCGGTACTGGAACCATCTCAGACCAGTGTCTTTTGTTGTTTTAAAAACATGTTGAAAAATAGCCTTCTTATCTAACAAACAGTCTAAAGATTCAGACCATTTTTCGATACATTTTGGGACCGTAGCATGTTCAATCAGTTTTTTGTAAATAAGTTGTGTCTTACCTTTACAAATACATTTCCACACAATGGGCTCTGTCATAATACAATGTTTATCAAATTCTAAGCCGATTTTTCTCTGATATTTCTTAACAGCCTGGATTACACCTTGATACAATACAAAATCACCTCGCACATTTGGATATTTGATTTTAAACGCATTATAGGATAAGTATCCATTTTGTCCCAAAATATGACCAATCTGAGCTATTCCATTGTCGATCCAATTTTGAATGTACACTGTCTTTTTATCTCTCCGAATATTAACATTATAATGTAAACATTCTGATACAAAATCGTTAAAGGTTATAGGGTCACATTTTCCATGTAGTTTCTTATAATGTTTAAAAACATTGGTCCAAAACGGGTTTTCCATTCTCTGCATCAAAACATTTGCAAATTCCTCTCCTCTCATATTAATTGTTGTAACAGATGGACATGCTTTAAACAATAATCTTGATATTAATCCAGTAAGGCCATCAACTCTTTTTAACCAAACGATTTTTAGAGATGACAGAAAACTTTTCACGTCAACCATCTTTAATCCTCCATCTTCATAGGGTTGGGTGACCGTACTTCTTTTAATTTTATCTCTTTTTCCATCCCAAAGAAATTTGAAAAAAATATTATTTAACTCCATCATAAACTGTTCGTCTGGATCAGGTAAATTAGTAAACAAATGTGTCAATTTGGAAATAGCCAAGGTTTTTAGGACTGTTATTTTACCAAAAGGTGTCAGGTTCCTTCTGGTCCATGAATTCAGAAGTTTTTGAATTTCCTTTAACTTATTTCTATAGTTAAGAAAAACAACCTCGGATATATTCACCGAAAAAATAACGCCAAGTGCTTTAAAATTATCCGGGTTCCAGGTAAAATTCATATCAGGCAAAAATCTTCTTTTGCTAAACTTTAAAGGTCCTAACCAAACTAGAATTGTTTTATCATAGTTCATTCTCAGACCTGACAGTGATGCAAAATGTTGTAACACTTTTATACTTTCGCAAAAAGATTGCTCTGTACCATCAAGAAACAGACAGGTATCATCGGCGAATTGTGACAATAAAATATTTTCGCCAAGAATATTCATACCACCAATCTTGTTGTTCTGGCGTACCATAAGAGACAATATTTCAGCACAAATCAAAAATAGATAAGGTGACAGCGGATCCCCTTGCCGGGTGCCTCGACCTACATTAAACCATGCTGAATACCGACCATTGACTGAAACACAGGACTTAATTTTGCAATAAAAAGTAAAAATCCATCGTTTCATGTCATTTCTATACAATTGTTGTTATAATCGTTTACAGGCAGGCAGGGTGTGCCGAAGAAAAATTTCCATTTTTATGTAATATTTTAATGGACAATAAAGTGCTGTTATTGTTATTGTTATTGTTATTGTTTCACTACAGAAATGCCCAACACTGAGATAGATATTTTTCTTATGAGCGTGACAAGTGGTTATACGGACAACATGAGTCACTTGATAAAAACTGATAAATCAAAAACAACCCCAAGCCGATTGAGTCTCTTGTCACTCCGAAGCACTGCCACAGTTGTCAGATTTAGCATTCTGATAGAAATCTGTTTGGCGTTGAATCAATAATCAAAATGACGGCTCCAATGACGGGTCGCGAATTTTCAAGTAAATAATTGTTTCACTTATTTATCATTACTTTTATGCATTCACACCTATCCGCTCATGTAGCCAGAAGCCAGTAGCATGAAAGTTCAGAGTTTCTTTTTCAGGAAATGTCCTATGTTGTTTGTGATCATGCGTTTTTCACCTCGCCTTTGAGAAAATGCTCTCATCGAACATTATAACATCAGAAAATTGAAAGCACAGACTTTCAAGATCAAACCACAGTAGGCCTAGATACTGCCTTTCTTTTTACACATCGGGAAACAGAGTTTTGTATTGTCTGTTTAGATAAAGCTGATTTTACTTCGCTTCGAAAATGTTGGTACCGTTAGCTCATAATTTATTAACGTTAATTCCGTTACAGCAGCAGCGTAGTTTATAAAGTATTGTATGTCTGCAGCTTCGCTTTAGATCTAAGAAGACTGGGGGGCAAAAATGGTTGAAAACAGATCTTTTTTGTTGCCGTAATTTGTCTTTGAATTTCGAGTTTAAATTGGGTTAGCTTCCCCTTAATACAAAAACAAAGAGACTGCCAACGTTCCAAAATTCAGAATAAGAAAATAAGAAAGGTGGGTTGTTGGAACGTTTGTTATTGACAAAACAATTCATTCATATATTAAACAAATAATATATATTATATAGTGAATGTATTGTTTTGTCAATAACAAACGTTCCAACAACTTACCTTTCTTGGTTTTTGATACCCCGTTATACGTTACAAAATGATCTATTGCAACTCATGTTAGGAATCCCGAGAAACTTTCTTTGTTTAGTTGGGCTTAGTCTCGACAAGCCGCAACACCCATAAATGCCTCACTAAACAAAGAAAGTCTCTCGGGATTCCCAATGATAGTTAAGAATAGAACATTCTCAATCAGCCTGATTGGCTTTTACTTTGACAATCCACGTTTCACATGAAAGCTCAAACCCATTCACCACCTCGAGTTATTGCATGGGGAACATGATATTTATTTAACATGTTGCAAGGACTAAGTGCAAAGACTGTTGTTTTTTGTTGTATACTCGAGCCAAAAGAACATTTTCTGTTGTTACATGGGTCGTTTTCAAAAAATGTCGCGAAAGCTGTATCCGGACTTTGGCTCTGCACAGTCGTCGCGTCTTAAAACAAAGTAGATAACATTTTGTATCATTTTGTTCGTTGTCCAAGGTTCATTAACTTCCTGTAACAAAAATACAATTTTATGTTAGTATGGTTTGTAGGGCGTGCGTTATCTGACGCAAGGGTGCCAAAAAACGAGTGTCCCACGGTCGCCAACCAGTCTGTCAGATCTATTCGTTTCTGTTTTACAGTATCGGATAATCATGAAATTTGGTCACATTATAGTCTTTATTGGTTTATTTTTGCTAGAGTTATTTTTTTTTATTAAAACTTGGTCTTAGGGGTGCATAATACGAAAAAAAACTTTTGTCCCACAAAAATAGTCCTTGCTGTTACGACTGAAGAAAATTGATAACACTAAAAAATGTGGATCGCCAAACTCAGATTTGATTTGATCCAAAGAAAGAGAATGCTTTCATCAATTGATTAACTACAGATCATTATACAGTTGCAGACGACATGAACAACATCAAAATATTGCTGCCTTTCAACTAAGGTGAGATGTCCCTCAAAATGTTGTCCTTGCTGTTACGGTACTTTCAAATTGAAAGAGTTCGATTCAAACTCTGAAAATCTCACAGTTTGTGGAAATGTTGATCCAGATCAAGAATCACACAAGTTTATTTCAAAGCGACGTCGCTTTGAAAACACCCAAAATGTCCTTGCTGTTATAAATAAAGAGAATAATAATAAAAAAATAATTACGGTCCTTGCTGTTTAGTGTTACGATTCTGGGGCCAGTTTCCACTGTGCGCACTGAACACGTACTTGTGTATAGGTCATGTCTTAAACTGCATATTTCAGTGACACATCTTTGGATTTTCCAGACTAAATTGGGTTACACAGTGGGTACTTTTGTAAAAGATCTTATCAGTTTTATATCTATTTTATTGTCTGCGCGACGGTTAAATATACGCGTATCCTCTGTTATGAACGAGAACAGACTTTGCTCTGTCGCAAGTGCTCGTTTTCTTCGAGATTTTAAGCTGATTTCTCTGGTCAGCACCTAACATTGCTGCGAAAACATCAATCACAACTGCTGAATAAAATAGTTCATTGACTGTAAGTCTTATTAGTTTTGTTTTTTGAATCTGACTATTGTTCTGACAGGATCAGTGAATGGGCGTTCCCGCTCACCACGGAACTCAGAATAGCTTCGTGACGTTGTTATTGCTTCAAATATAAAAGCGTCTTTGGCAGCAGTAGACACTTATTTGCCTGTCTCTATAGTTTATTTGCGGGCTTTCAATTGTCTTTTTAGAATTTTTCTTCTCCGTTCATCCCGGAG
>NC_090258.1:42742822-42845370 GCF_037325665.1 Littorina saxatilis
AATTGGGTTGTGAGTGAAGCGTAGCTCTGGCTTGTCACTCACTTCCACTACACATAAATGCGCGCAAGGATTTAGTTCTTCAAACATTTCTGCTTTCTGTAGCTATGCAGGGTTTGTGGATGTGGAACGTGGGAATATTACAGTTTGGAAGGTGAGGATTCTGATAGACTCGATGCAAATTGTCCGAACTATAGCTATGGCGTGCCCCTTTAATAGCTCATAATGATTAGCCAAATATGGAAAGGCAAAACTAGATTCAAGTAGCTGAAAATTGAAACACGAATGGCGGCTTGATTGAAACTTTACGAAATGGAAATCCTGTGTGTTTTCCAACACATGAATGTACAAATCAGTGTTTTGGGTCTACAGAACACGACAAATCCCGTCCAAGTCCACTTCACAACAACTTCACAAGCCCATGTCTTCAGAACTTCGCAATTCCATGTGTATACGAGCCACGAAAGTCACACATTGGCTGGATTCATGTCTGACGACATATCTGTGGTAAGTTTAAAGGCTGTCTCCATGGTAAAAAAAAATACTGAAATAACCATTTGTTTCTCTTTCTTCTTTCAATTTAATGACTTATGCGCTAGACTTACTTACTTAATTACTGCCTTTCACGCCTGTTGGCGTGTAGGGCAGCGACAAAGGACCTCACTTTTGTCTGTCTCTTGCAAGCCTTTCCAGGGTCGCCCAGGAGTGGTTGAGGTCCTTTGATTCCCCCTCCACTGTACGTCTCCAAGTCTGCTTGGGTCTTCCCCGCTTCCTCTTTCCTTCTGGGGTCCATCGAAGTGCCACCTGGGAATGGAGTCGTTTTCCATTCGTAGTACATGGCCAATCCATCTCCATCTTCTCTGGGTTATGAGTGTCTCCATTTCTTCCATGTTGCATCGTTGGAGAAGGTCGTTGTTAGAGATCTTTCTGGGCCAGAATATTCTCTATGCGCTAGAGTTCGTATTCAATATGTTCCAGTGAAGATAATGACTCACTTTTCTAACCCGTATTCTCAAAAGCTCGGGAGAAAACGAAAGAAAATAATGTCCCTCTCTGGAAGTGACGTGTGGCTGGTGGCTTGATTCGGCCTTCCGCCATTTTGACAGAGATGGGAGAGTGAACCACAGCTTCGCGTAACAATCTGAACACGCATGCCGCATCAAATTGTCAATAGACAACCACTGATGTTGATAAAGTAAGAGATCTGTCTTACATAATTGAGTTTCGGCGCTGTTTGGTTGCAAAGAAATGTGCGCAGTCTATATCACAAGTAGGTTTGGAAAGTGCATTTTCCGATGATATCGACGCAGCTAAGTATCAGGATCAGGAATATTGCGTCGCGGAACCTTTCAGATTATGACGCAATGTTGGCAAGAGAGCGCCTCGCCTAGCCCTACTTAAAACGATTTAAAACCTATCATTTTGGAATTTGTTCTCTTCCATAAAAAGTCTGAAGTCCATTGCTACTAAATTAAATAGCCTCTGGACTTATTTGAAAAATACACCCTTTCCTAATAGTTTTCTTAGTGCTGGCAATCAATAGTACTAGTAATGAGAGGGATGCACGACTCGTACCCTTTGATGACAGTGAGGGGCGACATTTGTATTGTTGTAGGCTATAATACAAATGTCGCCCCTCACTGTCATTAGGGCTAAATGTCACTTTTGTTAACTCCTTCATGATACGAACCCACCTTACTGTCACGGGACGCAGGGGTGGCCACATTTTTGTCAATTCAGCTTTCCCCGGGTATGTAACATGTCATTTTTAACTTACCCGCACAAAAATCAGGTTACCCACAATCTGAATGCAAAAACTCGTCCCCACCCCTACACACAGTCATGGAGTTGCGCTCACGCACACTCCACTGTCGAAATCTAACCAAGGAAATTCGTCCTTCCATTCTGGCAAAAACCTTCTGACACCGTTTTGATCTGTCGCAGTGTCGATTCTAGACCGCGCATTCCCGCAAATATGAAAGAAATCCCGCAAAAATAAAATTTGGATGCGCGCCTTTTCACGCAAAGAAATACCAATTCCCGCATTTTCAAACATCTTGTGCATGCGCGATATAATAAATATAATTTCGTCAAACAGCCTAGCGTTGCAGAGCGTAAGCGCTTGCAATCTTTTTGAGACAAGTGAGGCCCTGACAAGGATGTTTACATTTACCTATGTTTTCAAAAGTTACATTTTCCCTAAACATCCTTATCAGGGCCTCACTTGTCTCAAAAAGATTCACTTTTTCTCCCACAAGTCTTTGCTTCCCTTTGTGGTCACTTCCTGTTTTACATTCAAAATGGCCACCACGATAAGTGAAAGCGTGGATTTTTTCAAGAATGGAGACCCATGTGCAAATCAGCTTGACGACAAGTTGCCAAGTGAGGCAAAACATCCAAATAAATGGTCTTGGAAGTGGATGAAGGAGTTAGATTCTCAAAAAAGATAATGGAGTTTATGATTAAGAAGTTTCTGTTGTGCATGCAACGATGAAATTACATACACCTGACTTCACTCTTCAGGCAAGAAAGCCATCAGGAACCATACGTTGGTTCTCTCTCTCTCTCTCTCTCTCTCTCTCTCCTCTCTCTCTCTCTCTCTCTCTTTGAAGTCTCTCTCTCTCTCTCTTTGAAGTCTCTCTCTCTCTCTTTGAAGTCTCTCTCTCTCTCTCTCTCTCCTCTCTCTCTCTCTCTCTCTCTCTCTCTCTCTCTCTCTTTGAAGTCGTGGGGGCAATGACGGCCTCCGGGATGCCACAGATTCCATCCTCCCCCAGCCTAGAGACTGGGACTTTTTGTTCTTATTTACGATAGAGTGACATAAATCAATAATTAGCAAAGATTCTATAATTTTAAACTAATCTTTGTTTCAGTTGGTCATGGTGATTTGGGCAATGACAACACCGGCATCGTGGGTGATTTGGGCAGCGATGACCCCTCCGTCAAGGATTGCGACGTGACGAGCACACATGCAGAACCGCTTGGTATGTTTATACCGCCACCATCATAAGTGACGGTTTCTGAGACTTCCACTACTCGTGCAGAACTTCTGATTGGAGAAACTCGAGGTCAAAGCTTGTTCCCAAATGTTCTTATTATTATTTCACATTGCTCAACATCCAGTTAGCAACACAGGCTAGATGTTAAGCAACGTGAAATAATAATAACACATTTTGGGACAAACTTTGACCTGTAGTTTCTCCAATCAGAAGCTTCTGCACGAGTAATGGAAGTCGCAGAAACCGCCACAATATTATTTAAATTTTATTTATATATAGATGCTACATGTCGGGTTCATCTACGGGGCTAGTGACAGACCGCCAATGATGTTTTTTGTTGTTTTTTAGTTGGCAGCATGGGGATATCTTGAGAAGGCTCTCCGTAGTCGGCTAGACGTTAAGCAATGCTAATAATAATAATAATAGCACTTGAGCAAAGAGCTAAAACATTTCGAGGTACGGTAGAGTGTTTGACATAAATAATAATAATAATACGAATATTTATAACGCGCACATATCTCCCCAACAGGCGACTCAAGGCGCACATACACTCATTCACACACACGGAGACTTAAAGTCACCAACACACACACACACCAGCAACCATTAAAATATGTACAGTTATTCAAGGTGGGATGGACAATGATAATGGACAACAGGAGGGGGGAACATGTACACAGGGAGATAGTGATCAAGGGGGAGGTCGAAGAGAAGGTAGAGCAGTATAGGTATTTGGGGGTGATTATAGACAATAAGTTGACATGGAAACCAAACTCTGATGCCCTTGTGAAGAAACTCCACTCTCGCCTGTACTTTTTGAGAAAACTCAGGTCTTTTAACATCTGCAGACAAGAAATCCTTCAGATGTTTTACACTTCAACGTGCAATAGTGTGTTGTACTTTGGCTCCGTGTGTTGGGGTGGCAACATCAACAAGCAAGACAGGGATAGATTAGATAAATTCATCAGGAAAGCAAGTGGGGTGGTTGGGAGGAAGCAGGACAATTTCACATCAACACATGAACGACGACTGACTGACAAGGTACAGAAGATTTTGGCTGACGACTCGCACCCACTCAGACCGGAATTTGACAGTAGACGGACAGACAGGAGCAACAAATTCAGACAACCAACCGCAAGATCCACACGCTACAGAAATTCGTTCATTCCATCTGCAATTCACATCTTCAATTCTCAGGTGGGGCGGTAGATGCTGGTGTTGTCGCTCTGATGCACGGGGTCAGTGTTCTGTATTGTTTCAGTATTGTTGATTTTGTTTTGCATGATTATATACTCTTATTCTACTCTCTTAGACAATATGTGATAACCGGCAAGGTGCTGACTTTCTTTTGTGCATTGTTGATGGTGAATGCATGTTAATTTATTTTTAATATACTTTCTTATGTGATAACCAATGTGCTATATTTTCTCAGGACAATGAACAAATGTTTATTTTGAATGTTTTATGTATGTTATTATTACGGACACAAACGCTCAGCAATGTAATTTCTCTTTTAGAGATTAATAAAGTTATTGTATTGTATTGTATTGTATTGGGGTGGGCAGTGTAGAATGCATGGATTATGTGGAAAAAAGGAATGTCTTGAGTGCAGATTTGAATGATTCGAGGGACTGTTGTTGACGGAGGGGGAGAGGTAGTGTGTTCCATTGGCTAGGTGCTTGGAAAGAAAATGAGCGTTGACCTGCTGTTTTGAGTTTGGTGTGGGGGATGTTGAGCTTGAGGGAGCCGGCAGATGATCTGAGTGCTCGTGAAGGGACATAGAGAGAGAGAGAGTCGGAGAGATAGGCAGGGGCGAGACCATGGAGGCTTTTGTATGTGATACGAGCAGGAACGGGCAACCAGTGGAGCTGATTTAGGAGGGGGGTGATATGATCTCCCTTTTTCTTTCGTAAGGCAAGACGGGCAGAGCTATTTTGAATGCGTTGGAGACGAGAGATAGAAGAAGAGGGAAGACCCGCCAAGAGAGAGTTACAATAGTCAAGACGTGAGAGAATGGTGGACGTGACCAGTTTGGCGGTAGCATCTGTGGTGAGGTACTTGCGGATAGTGGCGATGCGGCGGAGTTGGAAGTAGCAGGTGCGAGAGACAGAAGAGATGTGTTGTTTCATGGAAAGGGTGTTGTCTAGAGTGACTCCGAGGTTTTTGACAGCAGAAGACAGAGGGACAGAAGAGTCAGAGAGTTGATGAGAGTCGGAAGTGGCTTTGGAGAGTTTGGATGTAGTGCCTATTAGGATAGCTTCAGTTTTGTTGCTATTGAGCTGAAGTTTGATTTCTGTCATCCAATTCTGCACGTCAGTGATAGTGTCAGAGATAGAGGAAAGAAGAGATTCAGACTGGTCAGGGGAAGAGCTGTTGTGAAGTTGAGAGTCGTCGGCAAAAGAGTGGTGGAGAACGTTGTGTCGGTCAAGGATGTGGTCAAGAGGTTGAGTGTAGAGAGTAATTAGTACAGGCCCAAGGACTGAGCCCTGAGGGACTCCGCACTCAAGCCTGATGGGGTCAGAGTTCAGTTTGTCAATCGAAACAGTCTGGTAGCGGTCGGTGAAATAAGAAGAGAACCAAGAAAGAGCTGTGCTATGGATACCAAAGGTGTGCTGAAGGCGTTGAAGGAGGATGTTGTGGTCGACTGTGTCAAAGGCCGCTGATAGATCAAGTAGAGCGACGGCAGAGATTTCAGCTTGGTCAGTGGCAAGGAGGAGATCAGTAGTGATTTTGAGAAGGGCAGTTTCGGTGGAGTGGTGAGGACGATAGGCAGATTGAAGCGGAGAGAGAAGATTGTTGCAAAGAAGGTGAGAGTTGAGTTGTTTTAGGACGACTCTTTCAAGGAGTTTGGAGATGAAGGAAAGGTTTGAGACAGGGCGGTAGTTGCTGAGAGTGTTTGGGTCGAGCGATGGTTTCTTCAGTAGATGTTTGACAATAGCAGTCTTAAAGGAGTTGGGGACAGTGCCTGTTTGCAGAGAAGTGTTGATGATTTTGAGAATAGAAGGGAGGAGTTCAGGAAGACAGTCAGAGTAGAGTTGTGTGGGAAGAGGGTCAAGGTCACAGGTTTTCAAGGTCATTTCTTTGAGGACTTTCTCCAGGTCAGTGAGAGTGAGAGGCTGAAAGTGTGTGAAGGGAGTGCCTGTAAATGCAGGAGGAGTTTCAGAGTTTTGGTGTGGGATTTTGTCTAGTTTGTCACGGATGGTTTGGATCTTGTTATGGAAGTAATCAGAGAAAGCTTGCGACAGTTTGGAGGGGTCGATGTTGTTGGGCAAGGGAGAAGCAGAAGAGCAGCCAAGAAGGTCATTCACTGTGGAGAAGAGTGTTTTGGCAGAGGTTGTTTCACAGATTTTGGTGCTGTAGTGCGATTGTTTGGCGTCTGCGATGAGTGTCTGAGCATGTTCCATTTGCTTGTTGTAAATCTGTCTGTCAACTACCAGCTTTGAGGTTCGCAACTTCCTCTCTGCTCGGCGACGCAACTGTTTTGTATACTTAACTTCAGCTGTGATCGAGGGTGCAGAAGGCCAATCTACGATGAGTTTGGTTTTTGCGGGTGCATGTTCGTCAAGAAGTGTGCTGAGAGTGGAGTCGTAATGACGTACAGGGTCTGAGGATACCGGAGGATCAAGCAGTCGGCGGGCTGCTTCTGCGCGAAATGTGTCAGTGTTAACTTCTTTGAGGTTACGGCGGACTACGCGCTTTTTCTGTTTGGATGGTTTGGCCATCTTAAGAGAGAACAAAACTGCAGAATGATCGGATCTGAGGTAGTCATTCAGCAGGATGTCGTACACCAGGTCAGTGGACTCGTGGGTGACAATCCAGTCAATGATGTGTGTTTTGCGTGTGGGAGCGTCTACATGCTGTTTGAGGTCGTGACAGTCAAGAAGGTCCATCGTCTGTCTTGTGTCGGTGTTATAAATCAACAATAAGCAAAGATTCTATAATTTTAAACTAATCTTTGTTTCAGTGGGTCATGGTGATTTGGGCAATGACAACACCGGCATCGTGGGTGATTTGGGCAATGACGACACTGGCATCGTGGGTGATTTGGGCAATGAAGACACTGGCATCGTGGGTGATTTGGGCAATGACGACACTGGCATCGTGGGTGATTTGGGCAATGACGACACCGGCATCGTGGGTGATTTGGGCAATTCGTAGCTGATTTGGGCAATGACGACACCGGCATCGTGGCTGATTTGGGCAATGACGACACCGGCATCGTGGGTGATTTGGGCAATGACAACACCGGCATCGTGGGTGATTTGGGGAGCGATGACTCCTCCGTCAAGGATTGCGACTACACATGTCGCACACATGCAGAACCGCTTGGTATGTTTATACCGCCACCATCATATGTGACGGTTTCTGCGACTTCCATTACTCGTGCAGAATCTTCTGATTGGAGAAATTCGAGTTCAAAGTTTGTTTAAAAAAAATGTTATTTTACATTGCTCAACGTCAAGTTAGCAACATTTTGGTACATACTTTGACCTCTAGTTTCTCCAATCAGACGCTTCTGCGCGAGTAATGGAAGTCGCAGAAACCGCCACAATATTATTTCAATTTTATTTATATATAGATGCTACATGTCGGGTTCTAGTGGACATACTCTTATAATATCTAAATACTTTTGCTACTACTAATAACATGCATTGTTTATTACCTAATTAAAGGCTCCCGCAGTGGGGCACTGCGGTTAAGAAATTAAAGGCCCCTCCTGTTTTTGGAACCGCAGGAGCTTTCTAGTTTGCTGTTAGGTAGATTTTTGGTTCCTCTTTCCTGTCATGCTCTCTTTTTCTTCATGAATTCTTTTCTTTTTTCTGCCTTCTTGCTCATTCACCTGTATTTTTTCCAAAAATCTCTTCTCTTGCCGCTTGTCTCGCGATTCATGTATAGTTTAATCTGTTAGTGTTCTGATGTAAGTCCAGCAGTAGATAGGTTAAGCCTATTTTAACATACTGGAAACTGGTAATCTTCCAGTAGGTATTAATTTAGTTTTACTAAAGCCTGCTGGGACACAAGTAATGGGTTAGTGCATTTGTAAACAGGAATCGCTTGACAAGTGGCCCCCTTCATCCCCCCATTCCTCGTCCTGATATGGCTCTGCGTAGTCGGCTGGACGTTAAGCAACAAATAAACAAACAAAAAAAAATAATTAAAGGCAGAGGTCGACAAAGCTCATGAAGACAAGCGTAAATTCAAGCTGGTCTCATGCTGAAATACAAACTTTAATAAATGGTTTTGGGCATCTCCTTCAAAAAGGCATGTATCCGTCAGGGAAGATAATTCAAGCCGCAATTAACCAAAATACTTGTCTCAACAATAGAACATGTATGAATGTGCGAGCAAAGCTTCAGCACTAAATGAAGACACGGTTTTAAGATGGACTAGCTGAAGTTGTGGGCAAAGACAGCATGTTGTTGCTTTTTGGCGAAAGCTTACTGAAGAAATATGGACCAGCTAGAAAAAATGACATAGCACAGAGATTGAGACAACTTGCTGGTCTGTTGGTGCAATATGTAGAGCAAACCTATTCATTACATCTTACCATATAACAGTGGCACAGGCACGGTTGGCCTAGTGGTAAGGCGTCCGCCCCGTGATCGGGAGGTCGTGGGTTCGAACCCCGGCCAGGTCATACCTAAGACTTTAAAATTGGCAATCTAGTGGCTGCTCCGCCTGGCGTCAGGCATTATGGGGTTAGTGCTAGGACTGGTTGGTCCGGTGTCAGAAGAATGTGACTGGGTGAGACATGAAGCCTGTGCTGCGACTTCTGTCTTGTGTGCTGCGACTTCTGTCTTGTGTGTGGCGCACGTTATATGTCAAACCAGCACCGCCCTGATATGGCCCTTCGTGGTCGGCTGGGTGTTAAGCAAAAAAAAACCACAATATAACAGGGGCTCATTTTGAAATTGAGGTTGTCAAGAGGAATGTAATCGGACATTTTTCAAACTAATCGCACCATCGATGCAAACTGCATGCACTCGCACAAATAAATGAAATCTACACACAGCAACACCGACAGCTTTAAATGATTTTAATGTCATTAAAACGGTTTAAACCCAAATAAAATTGAATGAAATCTCACAGATAAATTTACAATGACTATCTGTCTTGCTTGAAGAAAAGAAAAAAACGAAAAGGGAGTGGAACACGGCAACACACATTCTGAGTCACTCCAGGAGCTTCAACAGAAACACAGGTGACGATCGCGGAATGTTGATGTTGAGAACGTCTGACGCATGCAGTATGCGTGCGGTAGCTATTTTCCGCGAAACCCTGCGGAACCCCGGGGGTACCCCGCGAAACCCCGCTTCGGCTTCCGTAATAAGAAAACATTTTGTACCGGTGTCTTAGAGTTTAATAGCTGACAAGGAAATTGAGTAACAAAATAGCGATAAGTCCGACCCCGAAATGAGACCCTGATGTAATACTATTATTTGCTGGGCTATACAAGTTATGTAGGTATGCATGCATGACCCTGGGTCTTGCTGTATGACTGGGAATTGCAGATATGTTCTTCAAAAGATTATGCCGTGTCTGAAGCATCAATATAAACGCTTATAGCTCACAGCTGAAAAGAACACTTCCTTACTAGTACGAAACCAAATGACAAACTATCAATTTGAATACAACACAGCTTCATAAGAACTGCTCAAACAAGGACCAATAAAAGAGAAAACTGAAGACCGTGGCCTAAATCTTACAAGTTTGAAGTTAAAACAAGTTTTGCAAACAATACATGTGAAAGAATGTTGTTATGCCTGAATATTAAAAAAAATTAGTTAGTGTTCCCAGAAACTTGAAATTTGGCATTGTTGTTTATATGTCGACCTAGTACCCAAATATATATAGACATTCTGGAAAACGTTATTTGTTTAGGAATATGGGGAACGTGGATATGGGGACCTTATTAATATTATGTTTTCACATATATATTTAAATCCTAAACAAATAACGTTTTCCAGAATGTATATATATTTGGGTACTAGGTCGACATATAAACCACAGTGCGAAATTTCAACTTTCTGGATGTTCTATGTACCATTGTTAAATATCTAGTTATAAGTTCTTTTTTAGTTATACTTTTAAAACGACAAGACATGAACATGTATGTCCTTTTTTTTAATTTTTTTTTTTATTGTTGTTATGTTTGTTTGTTTGTGTGTGTGTTGATCGATTTAATTTTTTTTTAAAGTTAGTGTTCCCAGAAACTTGTATTATATATATAATAAAAGTTTCTGGGAACACTAACTAATTTTTTTAATATTCAGGCATAACAACATTCTGTCACATGTATTGCTTGCAAAACTTGTTTTAACTTCAAACTTGTAAGATTAAGGCCACGGTCTTCAGTTTTCTCTTTTATTGGTCCTTGTTTGAGCAGTTCTTATGAAGCTAACTCTGACACCAGCCGGTTATTTGGGAACTCGTTTTCAACTGCTTGCAGAAAGTTGAAATTTGTCATTGTGGTTTATATGTCGACTTAGTACCCAAATATAAAAAGACATTCTGGAAAATGTTATTTGTAGGATTTAAATATATATATATATGAAAACATAATAAGGTCCCCATATCCACGTTCCCAAAAAGCTTGTCTGAATATAATAATATATATAATAAATGTTTCTGGGAACACTAACTTTTTTTTTAATATTCAGGCATAACAACATTCTTTCACATGTTTTGTTTGCAAAACTTGTTTTAACTTCAAACCTGTAAGATTAAGGCCACGGTCTTCAGTTTTCTCTTTTATTGGTCCTTGTTTGAGCAGTTCTTATGAAGCTGTTTTGTATTCAAATTGATAGTTTGTCATTTGGTTTCGTACTAGTAAGGAAGTGTTCTTTTCAGCTGTGAGCTATAAGCGTTTATATTGATGCTTCAGACACGGCATAATCTTTTGAAGAACATATCTGCAATTCCCAGTCATACAGCAAGACAAAAATTGGCTCTTTGCAGTCTGCTGGGCTATACGCGATATGTTATGTATGTATGCATGGCCCTGGGTCTTGCTGTACGACCCTGGGTCTTGCTGTACGACCCTGGGTCTTGCTGTACGACCCTGGGTCTTGCTGTACGGCCCTGGGTCTTGCTGTATGACCCTGGGTCTTGCTGTACGGCCCTGGGTCTTGCTGTACGACCCTGGGTCTTGCTGTACGGCCCTGGGTCTTGCTGTACGGCCCTGGGTCTTGCTGTACGACCCTGGGTCTTGCTGTACGACCCTGGATCTTGCTGTACGACCCTGGGTCTTGCTGTATGACCATGGGTTTTCATGTCACGTACGACATACAAATCACGATGTTCAAAGTTTTGACGAATTGAGTGTGACTACGATTCGTAAAACTTGAAATAGGAAGGTGTTATTGCTGTGTTTGATTGGTCGATCTTTGTTTAATGACAAAACAATTGATAATGCCAAGATTTTTAATGTGTACATAGTTCCTTTTCAGCTTGTGATTTATAACTCATTGTGACAAGTTAAAGTTTGTGTAAGCCCTTAATAGACTCTTTGCAGTCCGCTGGGCTATACGCATTATGTATGTATGCATGACTCTGGGGATTGCTGTATGACCCTGGATCTTGCTGTATGACCCTCAATCTTGCTGTATGACCCTCGGTCTTGCTGTATGACCCTCGGTCTTGATCAACAATGATCTGCATTTTTACTCAATATTTTCCATGAAGTACTGGGATCCTTGTATTTCTATCTACTCTGCTTTAATCTTGCTAAGACAATTATGTTGAGACGTCATAAATCAGTACTGGTATATTCTCGGAATTGCGGTCTGGTACCCTGTGATATCGGTTTGAAAACTAGGGAAGGAGGCGATGTGAAGTGCCTTTAGTCGCTGCTGTCACAGTGGGGAGATTGCTAATCGGAGAAATGATTGCATGCAGAAAACGTGGTGATTATGATCCCACGTGACATTTTTACCGCCTTTCATTGTGTAAAAATAGCTTAAACGACAAAACAATTAATAATGCCAAGATTTTTAATGTGTACATAGTTCCTTTTCAACTTGTGATTTATAACTTGTTGTGACAAGTTAAAGTTTGTGTGGGCCCTTAATAGGCTCTTTGCGGTCTGCTGTAGGACCCTGTGTCTTGCTGTATGACCCTGTGTCTTGCTGTAGGACCCTGTGTCTTTCTGTAGGACCCTGTGTCTTGCTGTATGACCCTGTGTCTTGCTGTATGACCCTGTGTCTTGCTGTATGACACTGTGTCTTGCTGTATGACCCTGTGTTTTGCTGTAGGACCCTGTGTCTTGCTGTAGGACCCTGTGTCTTGCTGTAGGACCCTGTGTCTTGCTGTACGACCCTGTGTCTTGCTGTAGGACCCTGGGTCTTGCTGTAGGACCCTGTGTCTTGCTGTATGACCCTGGGTCTTGCTGTATGACCCTGGGTCTTGCTGTACGACCCTGGGTCTTGCTGTACGACCCTGGGTCTTGCTGTACGACCCTGGATCTTGCTGTATGACCCTCGGTCTTGCTGTACGACCCTGTGTCTTGCTGTATGACCCTGGGTCTTGCTGTACGACCCTGGGTCTTGCTGTACGACCCTGGGTCTTGCTGTACGACCCTGGGTTTTGCTGTATGATCCTGGGTCTTGCTGTATGACCCTGGGTCTTGCTGTATGATCCTGGGTCTTGCTGTATGACCCTGGATCTTGCTGTATGACCCTGGATCTTGCTTATGACCTTCGGTCTTGCTGTATGACCCTCGGTCTTGCTGTATGACCCTAGGTCTTGATGAACAAGGATCTGCATTTTTACTTAATATTTTCCACGAAGTACTGGGATCCTTGTATTTCTATCTACTCTGCTTTAATCTTGCTAAGACAATTATGTTGAGACGTCATAAATCAGTACTGGTATATTCTCGGAATTGCGGTCTGGTACCCTGTGATGTTGGTTTGAAAACTAGGGAAGGAGGCGATGTGAAGTGCCTTTAGTCGCTGGTGTCACAGTGGGAAGATTGCTAATCGGAGAAATGATTGCATGCAGAAAACGTGGTGATTATGATCCCACGTGACATTTTTACCGCCTTTTGCTGTGTAAAAAATAGCTTAAATGACATGTCTTAAAGCTCTGCTTAAACTCGTAGTAAACCTCGGTGTTTACGCAGGTTCCTAGCTAATCGTGTATAAACTTGTCTTGCAAAGAAGCAGAGTAGATAGAGATACAAGGATCACAGTTCTTCGTGGACATTATTTTATCCTCTTTTCTTTTTAAAACCTGGTTTTTACAAACAGGGGAAAGTACCTCATCGTTTCCAGAGCCTCACAATTATATGTCCTTGTAAACATGGTTTATCAGAAGGACTGGTGACATACCTTCATTGGTAATTTTTAGGTTTTTTTAGTTGGCAGCGTGGGGCGTTTTGAGACGGCTCGGTGTAGTCAGCTGGACGTTAAGCAATGTTTAATAATATATAATATGTTGCAAATCGTCACGCTAATGGGATAATTGCCTAACTCACTTTTGCAAGTTTTGAGAAAAAGCGATTTGTTCAGCAGCCTCTGCATTGAAGTTTGGGTTCTGTACTTCAGTAGAATGAACTTTAATCCAAATTTCTATTGATCTTGTTTACCATGGGATGCACATGCATAGACAGAAAAGCATGGGTATGCTGTTAAGATAACTGACTTATGAGTTAGGCAATTTTGCTGACATGGCATCAGCAACCGTTTCTCTTTGCAATTTCTTTTCGGAATTTTTACAGATGATTGACACAATTGTTGGCGTTATTATGGAACCGTTGTCTCAAAACTATCTAACTCTGAGTTAGGCAATTATCCTATTAGCGTAATGAAATGTATCATCAGATTTGATTTTGATTATTTTTTTTCCATTGAAATGCTTTTTTGATTTTGAATTTTGTTCCCAGGGTCCGCCCTGGGAGGTGGGGGGGGGGATCTCTTATTTTGGGTTCTTAGTCACCTCATGCGCCACAATGGGATAAGAACATATATTTAGGTGAGCCTTTATTGTCATTTTTAGTCACCCACCCAAAGGAAAGGGGGGTGACTGTTACTTTTGTCAGCGTCCCTGCCTGTGTCTATCCGTCTACACATACGGTTGGGTGATTTTAGGACCCGTGGTCCTTTTCTTGTTTATTTCTTTTTTTCTGCCTCCCCATTGTTCAGTCACCTGTTTCACTTTTACCATGGACTTTGATTCATGGTGTTTAAGAAATAACGATTTTCGATGTCAAAATAAAAGCTGAGTTGTGATTAATGTTTATTTCAGGTAAGAATTAACTTGGTGCGTAATTACACAACACGAAAAAAGATAAATGCAAGTACACAATTGGAAATATATTTAGTTTGATAATCTAATTCAATGAAAAGCCTGATTTCTGTACTTTTTTTTCTTGTTCTTGTTTTCTCTACTTGAGCACGTTTTTTTTTCTTTGAGAAGTATGTGTCCTCCGACTACGCATGGCTGTCTGTGTTAAAAGTATGTGTCCTTCGACGACGGTCGGCGAAGAATGTTTTTAGCGACTGTCGGCGAAGGTTAATCATGCTTAGTGACATCATATTTCTTCAAAATCATGTTTTTTGGGTGCGATTATTTTTTTGCAAACATATTACAAGTTAATAATTTTCGGTTCAATGACTATGCATAAGACTGTATTATCTTTAATGTTCTTTTTAGTTATCAGTAGATTTAAATGACTGTATTTTATTTTCGGTAACAATCCACCTTTTTGCAAGACGAGGTATGTCTTTTTCTTTAAAACAATAGTTGCTTATGTTATTGTTTGTGTTGTTGATGCTGGACTAATAAACAACAGTATCTGTTTAAAACCTTCATGAACAGTGTGTATTGTGTAAACAGGGAGTGACTGCAAGCGAGTATTGTGCTCTCTCTCTCTCTCTCTCTCTCTCTCTCTCTCGCTCTCGCTCTCTGTGTGTGTGTGTGTGCTATTTTTTTCCGCAAATATGTTCTTGCTCTCTCTCTCTCTCTCTCTCTCTCTCTCTCTCTCTCTCTCTCTCTCTCTCTCTCTCTCTCTCTCTCTCTCTCTCTCTCTCTCTCTCTCTCTCTCTCTCTCTCTCTCTCTCTCTCTCTCTCTCTCTCTCTCTCTCTCTCTCTCTCTCTCTCTCTCTCTCTCTCTCTCTCTCTCTCTCTCTCTCTCCCGCTCTCTCGCTCTGTGTGTGTGTGTGTGTGCTATTTTTTTCCGCAAATATGTTCTTCAAAAGATTATGCAGTGTCTGAAGCATCAATATAAACTTTATAAGCTCACAGCTGAAAAGAACACTTCCTTACTAGTACGAAACCAAATGACAAACTATCAATCAATCAATCAATCAATAGAATTTATTTCCAAAATGCAAAAGCACATGATTTTGTTTTAAATGTTGCAGTAAATCATATATCCACGTCCACACTCACATTCACACCCAAATTGTCACAGCATAAGAAACATGGTTAAATACTATTTGCACAACCGACTATCAATTTGAATACAACACAGCTTCATAAGAACTGCTCAAACAAGGACCAATAAAAGAGAAAACTGAAGACTGTGGCCTTAATCTTACAAGTTTGAAGTTAAAAAAAGTTTTGCAAACAATACATGTGAAAGAATGCTGTTATGCCTGAATATTAAAAAAAAAGTTAGTGTTCCCAGAAACTTTTATTATATATATTATATATTCAGACAAGGTTTTTGGGAACGTGGATATGGGGACCTTATTATGTTTTCATATATATATTTAAATCCTACAAATAACATTTTCCAGAATGTATTTTTGACTCACATGCGAAGCAAAAGTGAGTCTATGTACTCACCCGAGTCGTCCGTCCGTCCGTCCCCCCCCGTCCGGACGTCCGTCCGTCCGTCCGGAAAACTTTAACGTTGGATATTTCTTGGACACTATTCAGTCTATCAGTACCAAATTTGGCAAGATGGTGTATGATGACAAGGCCCCAAAAAACATACATAGCATCTTGACCTTGCGTCAAGGTCGCAGGGGCCATAAATGTTGTCTAAAAAACAGCTATTTTTCCCATTTTTCCCATTTTCTCTGAAGTTTTTGAGATTGAATACCTCACCTATATATGATATATAGGGCAAAGTAAGCCCCATCTTTTGATACCAGTTTGGTTTACCTTGCTTCAAGGTCAAGGTCACAGGAGCTCTTCAAAGTTGGATTGTATACATATTTTGAAGTGACCTTGACCCTGAACTATGGAAGATAACTGTTTCAAACTTAAAAATTATGTGGGGCACATGTTATGCTTTCATCATGAGACACATTTGGTCACATATGATCAAGGTCAAGGTCACTTTGACCCTTATGAAATGTGACCAAAATAAGGTAGTGAACCACTAAAAGTGACAATATCTCATGGTAGAAAGAGCCAATTAGCACCATTGTACTTCCTATGTCTTGAATTAACAGCTTTGTGTTGCATGACCTTGGATGACCTTGACCTTCACATGTATTTTGGTAGGAAAAATGTGTAAAGCAGTTCTTATAGTGTATGATGTCATTGCTAGGTTTAGTTATTTGACCTTGACCCTGAAGGTCAAGCTCATGTAAAGGTCAAGGTCAAGCATGTGAGTCGTATGGGCTTTGCCCTTCTTGTTATATTTGGGTACTAAGTCGACATATAAACCACAATGCCAAATTTCAACTTTCTGCAAGCAGTTGAAAACGAGTTCCCAAATAACCGGCTGGTGTCGAGTTAGCTTCATAAGAACTGCTCAAACAAGGACCAATAAAAGAGAAAACTGAAGACCGTGGCCTTAATCTTACAAGTTTGAAGTTAAAACAAGTTTTGCAAACAATACATGTGAAAGAATGTTGTTTCACCTGAATATTAAAAAAAAAAGTTAGTGTTCCCAGAAACTTTTATTATATATAGTATATATTCAGACAAGCTTTTTGGGAACGTGGATATGGGGACCTTCTTATGTTTTCATATACCTAATAATAACATTTTCCAGAATGTCTTTTTATATTTGGGTACTAAGTCGACATATAAACCACAATGCCAAATTTCAACTTGCTGCAAGCAGTTGAAAACAAGTTCCCAAATAACCAGCTGGTGTCAGAGTCCCCATATCCAATGTATTATGTCTATATATATATATATATATATATATACCTGTTTTCATCAGCTATATCTCTTCCATACTGTTGCTCGCACCATCTGTAGCAAGTACGAAGTACGTAGATATCCAGACACACTGACTGGAATCCTGGGTGCTGAGTTATGCAGTTCACACCTTCTCTCATCAAGGCTTCCATTTGCTCCATTTCTGTGTAACAGCGACATTCTTTGATTGTGTCCATGAGCTCACAGTTGTCACAATGACACCTAGTGCATAAGAAGAGGAGAGGAGAGGAAAATAAAATTCTTTGCACAAAACTACTTACTCTGTCATCAATTTTACACAAATCTACTTACTCTGTCAGTCTGCATTTTGGTTTTTGATCAATAAAATATTCTTTTAATCAAATCAACTTCACTTGTGTTTAAATTTTTTCACCATCTGTGTGCAACAATTTGATTCCAATCATGTTGCTTAATTTAACACTGATGTGTTTGGTCAGTTCTTCAATATTACATGCAACTTTCCTTTAAAAAAAACACACACAAGCCTGGTGATACATAGACACAAACATGACAATCCTATGGAAATAAAACCAAACTCAAGTACTACAATTCTATCTTTCTTACCATTCCATAGAAATGAAAAAAATAACCTATTCAAATCAAACAAAAACTTATCATCAGGGTCAGGTAAACTCATAAACAGATGAGTTAACTTAGACAGCGCCAAACTCTTAATAACTGTTATTTTTCCAAAGGGTGTTAAATTTCTTCTGGACCAGGACCTGAACAAATTCTCAATTTCTACCAATTTATGTTCATAATTAAGGGGTATAATGTCATCTAAGTTGACTGAAAAAACAATGCCAAGAACTTTAAATGTTACAGGGTTCCAACTGAGCATAAGTTCCGGCATAAATTTAATATTACAATTTGTATGTGAGCCTATCCAGACTGCCGTAGTTTTCTCATAGTTCATTTTCAGACCGGATATAGAGGCAAATTGCTTCAAAACGTTCATACATGCACAAAATGATTGTTTTGAACCATCCAGAAACAGGGCGGTGTCATCTGCAAACTGGGATATTAATATTTCATCATCTGCCACCTTTATACCTTTTATCTCTGTACTCTGGCGGATCATAATGGACAGAAATTCGGCACATATTAGATATAAATAAGGTGACAATGGATCTCCTTGTCTGGTACCTCTTTGTACATCAAACCAACTGGAATATTTACCATTCACAGAAACACATGATCTAATATTATTATAAAAAGTGAAAATCCATCTTTTAATGTCATCACCGAAGTTGAATTTGCACAAACATTTATCAATGAAGGACCAAGAAACGCTGTCGAAAGCTTTTTCAAAGTCAATGCACATCAAGAGGCCACGTATGTTATGCTTATTCACATAAAATAGAGTATCATATAATAACCTTATGTTTTGGCCAATGTACCTTCCTTTAATAAAGCCTGTCTGATCTTCATGGATCAAGTTTGGTAACACAGACTTTAACCGTTCAGCAATACAGGATGAAGCAATCTTATAAACTACATTCAACAGTGTAATGGGTCGCCAATTTTTCAAAAAACTTTTATCCTTTCCATCCTTTGGTATACAGGTAATAACTCCCTGTCTCTGGGTGATAGACATCTCTCCCTTTTCAAAGCTACAATTCAGGGATCTCAGGAGAAAGGAACAGAGATCTTTAAAAAAGAACTTAAAAAACTCAGCTGAATACCCATCTGAACCAGGACTTTTGTCGTTATTTAACCGTTTTATAACTGCCATAATTTCTTGCATGGTAATTTTCCCTTCCAAACAATCTCTTTCTTCATTGGAGAGTGCTGGGTGTTCTAAGTTTTCATCAATCGATTCATTTACCAAATTTGTGTCTCTTGTGGAATACAATTCTTCATAAAAACACTTGACCTCATTACATATAAGGTCACTATCATGTATAACCCCGTTCTCAGTCTGTACAAAACACATTGCTTTCTGCACATAATTCCTTTTTTCCAGGTTACAAAAATAATTGGTATTCTTCTCACCATCACAAATCCACCTGGCACGTGATCTCACAATAATACCATCAACTCGCTTCTGCCGCACCTCACACAAATCTCGCTTCTTCTGTTCTAACAACTGTACATTACTTTCATTCACCTGATTCTCCAAACATACAATCTCAGCAAGGATTTCTCTTTCTTTCTTATCACTTTCTCTCTTTTTATGTGAGGCGTAGGATATACATTTACCTCTTATCTCCAGCAAAATCATTTCAAAAAATAATTGATCATTAATCATCAACACCAAATCTTCATCCTCAATCAAATGTATATTATTTCTGTCATAAACAGGTACAGCATATTGTATTTTCAAATCTAATATCACTTGCTTAACTAATCCAACAAATGTTATATCTTTTAATAGTGAGTTATTAAACTTCCATAGTGGTCGGTGTCTTTTTACAATGTCAGTATTAAAACATAAAGATACAGGTGAATGATCCGAATTATAACTGGGCATAATATCAACACCATTAACAATTAATCCCAATTGTTCAGATGTTAAAAAATAATCCAGTCTACTTCTTTGTACACCATTAAATCTTCGCCAGGTATATTTTCTTAAACCGGTGTGCAGATTTCTATAAATATCTACAAGATTCAACTGTTCCATCATATCTAACATCTTTTTCCTACTTCTCATTTTATACACTTTTGAAGGATGATTAGAATCAATCTTAGGATCAATTGCAATGTTCCAGTCCCCTCCAATCACAATACAGTCATTATCAAATGAAACAATATTATCCATCAGGTTTTCAAAAAACTCAGGGTGGTCACCAGTGCTTGGGCCATATACATTCCCCAGAGTAAATCGTTTATTCAACATTTCTATATCAATCAAAATATATCGCCCCTCTGGATCTCTCACAACATTATGAAGTTTATATTCAAAATTATTTTTAAATAACACAGCAACTCCTCTGCTTGCAGTACTATTTCCTGCCACAATACATTCAAACCCCCATTGTGATCTGATCATATTTTCTTGTTCAATTTTCCAGTGCGTTTCCTGTAGTAGAAATACATTACCATTGCTTTTTCTCAACAAATCAAAAACATCTTTTTTCTTTCTAAAATCTCCTAAACCATTTACATTAAAAGTAACAATATTTAATAATTCACACATAGCCATCTTCAAATTTAATTTCCATTGCATACAAGACTGTACATTCGATGCAAATCAAACACAAACATGTCAGCTTGCATGCTGGACAAATTCGACAACACACCTGACATACCAAACTGTCAACACGGACAACAACACTTCGAGTAACTTCCAATGCATACATAGAAACAAGCACTGCATTCGAGTTGATTTGTGGTGCTGCAGGTGAACATTTACATCGTGTGCATGATTCCGACATAACAAGGAATAAATCACCGAATGAACAGGTACAGTTTTGTTGTGACCACCGTCTTACATACACAAGGGGCAGGAAGGGGGAAGTAGTGGGGGGGGCTGACACAACACAGCAGGGGAAACGACACACAGACTGGTTGCAACGACAACAAACAACACGCACCATACACACACATCTAAACATATACATACTGTAAGTACTCAGCGCTCTCTCGTGACCAGTTTATGTCCATTAGACGAGCTGGAATGTTATCAGTTCCATGCCGCGTTCGACGTTCGCCATTTACACACTACAACGAGTGACAACAACACGCGCAATTCCATTGGCTGTAGTGACGTTGAAGTCACATGACATCTTTGTTTATAAAGATCGTGTACTACACGTGGCTGCAGATTTCGCAAACTAAAAAAACCAAGAAATTCCTTCGAGGTAGGAAAAACACCCCCGTTGGTCAAAGGGAAATAACCATTCTCACTGCCACCAACTGAGAAGGTTATTTCCCTTTGACCATTAATATGTAACTCTATAAGTCCTTGTAGAATCTTAATCCACCAATAACTCCCTAACCGTGTGTTTGACTGGTCCCAATTTTTGTAAGGACCGTCTCAGGAATGTATAGAACCTGTTCACCAAGTTTGGTGACGATCGGTCCGTTCATTCTTGAGATCTATATGCGAACACAAACACACAAACACATCGACCGAAACCTATACACACCCCTTTTCCGGGGGTGTAAAGATGTTGTTGCTATTCACAAAGGAGATGATATTGAAAGCTCTGCACTGATGAACAATAAAAACACATGAAATGAACACTAAGTTGATTGTTGACAGTGATTGTTAACTTTCAACAGTTGGTATTCTATGCCTAGCTTTGTTGTGTTCAGATCTTCAAAATCTCTGATAATGTAAGCAAACAGTGACACAAAATGGTAAGTTATCGCACAGTGAAATTTACCAATGCATCGAGTTCAGACGACTTAGGCACATGACCAAGTCAAGTGGACCCGTCTTTCTCCTTCACTGCCATCATCGTCGCTACTCGAAATCTGTGGCTCAAACTGGTATGACTAAGGGGCTCCACAAGATTGTGATTGTGTTTGAAACACGGTAATCTCTAAATCCGAGTCGAAATCGCTGCTTTCACACGAGAGTTGCACTGCAACGTCTCTCTCTGCTTCGCTTGACGCCATGTTTGAGAGAGATAAATTTGCCTATTTGTTTCTCTCTGCCCAGCGTTGCAGACTAGTGCATGCAGTTGATGTTATTTTTCTTTTATGATGTTACCTCGCGTTGTGTTTTTCCCTATCTCCTAGTGCAATGCGAATCTAACCCTAGTCTATTGCTATCTCTTTGCTTTTCCCAAGATTCCGGCTTGACTGGTCAACAATTAATTCTATGAACTGAACAGGAACTCAATCAACTTGAACATCGATCAAAGTCCGATGGGCTAAAACCAGAACCAATTACCTCAAAATAACCTGTTTTGCAACTTTATAGTTATTTGACTTATGGTAACATGATTCTCACTTTCTGTAAAGGATTCTTGAAAATCTTGCATAATTGCGTATTTATAAGTCATAATTTGTTCTGGCTCCAAGCATTTCTCCTGCTCATCTTGGAAGCAGAACAGGCATGAAAACAGCCGGAGGTGAAAAAAAGAGGAAAATAAAGTGGGGGCTGGGGGCCGCAGTAGGCCCCCAGTGGGGTCGAGGGGCAACGCCCCTTGTGGGGGCCAGGGGGCTCAGCTGAAGGGGTTTCAGCATTTCTGAGCCTTAAAATGGGCATATACACAAGCTTTATAACTGAAGGGGCTGTAGGCATTTCAAAATCTGAAATTGACATTACTGAATAACCAGACAGAGGAAGAGCCATAGGGTGGTTCCAAGAGGGTTTTGGAGTCTTGTGATGACGGAGGGGGACACCAGAAGCCTTCTGGCAATCTCCCGTACGCCAAAACCCTCTTGGAACCACCCTATGGCTCTTCCTCTGTCCAGCAGGCTTAACTTCTGTCGTCCGACCATCGTGATGTTGTGCTCTGGTCCGCCCAAGCCCTGGATTTTATTGAGTAACCAGTGACCAGTGTTCACAGTCAAAGCATCAAGCTTCCAAGTGCAGTGCATCATTTTGTCAGAAACACGCTATAGAAAAAATGGTGAGTCAGCATAAAACGGTAACATTTTCCAACTTTTTACCAATTTTCAACGCTCAGCCTCTGACGCCCGAGTAGCACGTGCAGCACACCAAGCCTGTACAACAAAGCCAGGAGTCCACTCTGTGCGTGTGTGTAAGATCAGCGTTGTAGCTTTCAAAGTTTTGACAATAGCATCGATTTGCAAAAACACATGAAAATGAAGGGTGTTCCCTAACTTTTTGTGAGTAGTTTATGATCCGATTCGCGGCCCCACGCTGTTGAAATCGCCACATTTCATCTGTTAGAGGGTCATCGCAAACTTTGGAAACCTCCGAATTTCCAAGAGAAAAATATGTTCGAGCGCGGCAGGCAGTGAAGAAAGGCTCGAATCGGTCTGTTTGCGGACTCTGCAATTTACGGTTTATCCAATTGAGCAGTGGCGGGAGTAACGCTTGCCACGTCTTTCGTTTTGCCTCTTTCTTTGGGGGGTCTTCTTTTTTTTCCCGGCGGAAATTTAAAAAAAAAAAGCGAAAGTGTGACAAAAAAACGGCGGAATTTCCGCTGAAAAGAGAAAGTTTTCATGCCTGCAGAACCCTCTAACTCCATCCAGGTTGGAAGCAGAACGTGCTAAGTTCAGTTTAGTCTGTTCTGCTACTAAGGCCTGTGGGGAAAGGGGAGTGTTTCACTGCGAGCCAGATGCAGCCATCGTCACCTGACCTCTTCTGCTTGCTGTGTCACAGTCATTTTTCGTGTTCTCAGCGCAGCCAGATAAGCGCACATTAGCGGTAGTGGTATCTGGTCTTGACCCTTTCTGTGTGGTGTAGGATTTCCTCCAGCACACAGAATAGTGTAACTAGCAGTAGTAGAGTCTGCTGTCAACAGAAAAAGGAATTTGATAGACTGTGGGAACTAAAACAGGTCACCAGTATTTACATCATTCAACAGATGAAAGATCATGCAGTCATTAATTTGATAATGTTGTGTGTGTGCAGTTGAACATGCCAAGCCGGGGACCGGAAAAAGAAAGTATGCACTCAACAAACTTCAGTATTGCTTTTTCTGCGGCAAAGGTCAACTGGCCCTTCCAAGACATATGCTCACGGTTCATAAAAACGAAAGAGATATCGCTATGCTGTGCACCTTCAAAGAAACCAACCAAAAAGGCGCTTACGATAGCGAGTTAACTAGGCTTAGGAACTTGGGTAACTTCAAGCATAATGTTGAGGTCTTGAAAAAAGGTGGGACTGGGATTGTTGTGGTCAAAAGACCTTCCAAAAATCGGAGGGTACGCGATTTCTTGCCTTGTCCAACATGCTTTGGCTTTTATTACAAAGCTGAATTGTGGAGACATGTGAAGAAATGCCCACTGAAACCCGATGAAGCCTATGATTCCAAGTCACTCATATCAAAATCAAAGCTTCTACTTCAAGCTACTTCCTGACTCCGGATGTACAGGGTTTAAACACAATTAACTTTCCTGTGATAAAGAGTGAATGAAGAATGAATTGGGAAAGATGCAGTCCCTTGATATTGAGGGAGGAGGGTGGTAATAAGGGGGTTGGGGCCAGGGAGGGGGTTGGTGGTAAAGTGGGTGCAAGGGGGTGGGGTGGGGTGGGGGGGTGGTGTCCTAAACTGACAAAAGGATGGTCCACTTTCTGAAAACACTGGAACAGAGAACAGCTAGCTCTCTGCCATTTTTACATCTGCTGCACAGTCAATTTGGCTGTTGCTCGAGTCAGGACACAGATTCAAGTGAGTATCTTTATGTATTATGTTTTTCCCCATTTGAACAGACCATAAAAGCTGAAATTCAGATTCCTTTTTTAAATATATAGGGGATTAACCTTCTGATTCAGTCTAAATCCTGTATCTGCAAACTGATTCCTAGCTTTTTGTGTTTTGTTTTCCTAATTGTAAAACACAGGCAGGTAAATGTGTTTGTTTCAGCGTGAATGTTCTTGCGCGCATGTGTGTTTGTTTGTGTCAGTGTGTGTGTGTGTGTGTGTGTGTGTGTGTGTGTGTGTGACGGTGTGTGCATGTGCTCCTGCCTTAATGTTGTAGTGTATCCATGCAGCTCTTTAGTGTTTGTTAAAAAATTAAAAAAATGTAAGTGAGTGTTTACAGTATTTGTGTATGCTTGTAAAGATGGATAGATGAATGATTTGGTTGATGGATTTTGTCAGTTTAATTGACTCTAATATATTTTGTTATTCAGAGGTTATCACAATGTCAAACTGATGAGCATGAGTGGTCAGAGTGTAATCAAGTACTAATGTTTCATTTGTTTGTGTGAATAGAAACACGAAAACTATCCAAAGTTTTAACGCAGAAGCGATAATACGGAGGCAATTACCTTTTTTTAATTATCGGTTAATAATTTTAAAATAGAAGTACATGTAGTAATTGCCTGTTCAAAGGAGATCAAATTCATAGTATCCATGTCTTTTGCAGACGCTGTTTGAAAGGAGATGAATCATCAGGCCGTCCAGGCAAGTAAGAAGCACCATGCATTTCAGGAGACTGTCCTTCGGATTCACGGATTACGGTTGCATAATCTCCTTTCTGCCAATGCTAAAAGTGAAACCTGATGACTTTGATGCGTCTCCATTGGCAAAATCTACCCCAAAATATGACGATTGTGCTGTTTCTTCAATCGAAGATCCTTTTGAGAACATGGTGAATGGGGGGTTATCCTCCTGTTCGAGTCATGCATCAACTCCAATACTTGCTGATTTGTGATTCCACCCCTCAAAAATGAATCAAGCTACCCAACTCCTGTACATCTTTCTCCTGTGTGTGCTTCCACAGTTTCTGTTACCCTGTAGGTGTATTCACATCAGCTTGTAGTATATGTCAGACACTGCTCCTTTAGGTGAAACTACCACAGCATCTCTTCCATCTGTTTATGGATTTATGGAACCCCAACAAAAAAAATTCTGTCATCGATGAAGGAAGCATCCAATGTGACACCTCATGAGAAGAAGTTCAGCCGAACTTAAAGACTCTGCAACCCGGGACTACGGGAAAAGGTGTGTTCGAAAAGCGAAGACACTCAGAGATGAATTTTACACAGGAATAACTGGTCAAACGGCTAAGACTAGTACAACAAAAGGTAAGTACAACAAAAGGTAAGTACAACAAAAGGTAAGAATGCCAATTTGTTTTCTTGATAATGAACAGAGTAGCATGCAGTCAGGATCTAAAGCTCGTGATTTTGTTACCATTTGCATTGTGTGGTTAAAATGCGCCTTCAGCCTTGTGTTTATTTGTTTGTTTGCTTGCTTGTTTGCTGCTTTGTTCGTTTGGTTTGTTGTTGGTGTTATTGGGTTTGTAGTTTTGTGCGTAACGCAAAACGATATGAGCTGATACAACATAAGATTACCGTTGGGATTTCTTAAAAAACACAATAAAAAAAAAGTGTAATGATTTCAGAGAGAGTTTTGTGTGTGTGTGTTGTTTTTTTTTCGCTATGAAAAGTACCGGCAATTTAATTTTTATTTATGCGTGTTGCGTTCATTAGGCCACACAATGAATGAATACATGAGTCCTTGATGATATTTTTGCAAGTGACTTGACATTTGTTTGTTTATGACGGTAATAAACTTTGAAAAACGATTTGAACTAATGTACAGTATAAGCTTTGCTTGGAAGCAGAACATGCTATGTGTGAGGAGGCTGCTTCTGACTGCTGTAGCACAGGCCACAGTGGGGTCTGTGTGGAAGTCAGAAGCAGCTATGGTGCACTGGGCTTTTCTAGCTCCAGAACTGAGAAAAGAGCAGGAGTGTATTCTGGAAGCAGAACAAATTATACTGCATATGGAAAAGTTGTTCAATTAAATTGATTACTAGTGTGCATGACCAGTGTTTCCTCTAAGTCAAGTGTGTAAAATATGAGGGCTGCAATCCTGTGTTTACTATTTTTTATAAGGGGTTGAAATCTTCAAGTGGCCATTTCTCAAAATGGTGGAAATCCAGTTAGATGGTTCTGGTTTTAACCCATCGAAACATAAAGGGAGTCCACACATGGGTCGTAATATTTCGATTAAGTTTATTTATCAAAACGGTCAAACGACCAGCATAAAATGGTAAGTCAAATACAAATTACATGATACAAAATTCGCCTTCCAGGCACACGCTTTCGCTCAAGTAAGATGTTCCCTAACTAGCTAAAGTTGGGCGTCTAGAATTTCAACAGGGATGCTACTTATTTTTCCTGGCTACAAACGGAAGAACAGTTCTTCCTCACCAGGCTACTGAATTATTAAGTGGATAGTCTGAGACTTCTTATTGCTAAAGTTTGATCATCGAGAGACCCAGGCCTCGGCCCTTATCTCCTCAACGATATTTTAGTCCCTATGCTCAAAGTTCTACTCCTATTTATAGACGTACTGTACGCTGTCTAACCCGACTGCAATGGGTTTAACAAACGCACGCGTACGTCCAGTAGTTTTACTGTCGCCTATCTATCTAAGTTTGTCGGACCTACCCGGTCCGATTTGGTTTACTTTCTAACTATCTACGATGCTTTTTCTCCTAGTCTATCTTTTGGATCGCTCGGAACCAGACAATTCGACTGGCCCGAGTGGTGATGATCTTCCTTTGTAGCTAATCGTACTCCTACTCTGCCTATTTGGATGAAAGAGAATCTCAAGATTCTTTACTGCTAGCAATTTACCCTACTCTGTCAAATTTATCCTGCAAAACCTAACGACCTTTCTGCGCTCCGATCTTTTATACCCCTTCTTTCCTAGCAACTCTAAAATAATGTCCTGATGTTTCGCATTGGCTAAATTAGCAACAATGGCCGACTCTCTCGCGGACTCATCCGCAGTAAAATATAATCCCTCATTATCCCTACTTTCCCTACGATTACGATGTCCGCAGACATCGTTTCATTAACATTTCAACACACTTGCTTGCTCTACAATTTTATTCTATTCAAAAGAGCTTCAATCGCCCATTATATCAACATTTCGTCTGCTCCGGTCGTCAGACCGTTGATCGATAGAACACAACTTACGACGGTCGCTAAGCCGATCGTGTCTCCTACCGAGCCTTAAAACGGGCTCTAATGACCCGGGAACATATTTATTACAACTTCTCCTATTGTTTCAAACGTTCAACTATTCAACTAACGCTACAATAACAGGTTTGTTAACTTTTCGTCTTATTCCCAGCATCTAACTTGCTGAGTAAAACAACATGGCGGCCATCGCCCATATCGAAACTACAACTCATTCCTTACGGAAATCCTAACTACATCATTCTCATGCATTATGACATACGGGGAAAAGCTGGCATTTGCAATGACAATCCAGATTCTATTCTGGATTGCCTTTGCTGCTGCAAACTTTATCGTGTTGACGGCATTCCCGTCACACAAGAAACACTTAACAAGGGTAAAAGGAGAAACAGAATCCGTTAGTCGCCTCTTACGACATGCTGGGGAGCATCGGGTAAATTCTTCCCCCTAACCCGCGGGGGGTGATCAGAGCATGACGTGCCATGTTCCACTGAACACTTTTTGAAAACGGTTAGTAGTAGTTACTCTGCCTTTGGGTATCGAAAAATACGTCACTTCCGGTGGGTGACGTCAGAGGGGGGCGTGGCAGGTGGGATGGGCCCTGGTGGGGTGACGTCACTTCCGGTGGGTGACGTCAGAGGAGGCGTGGCAGGTCACGTGGGAAGGGGGTGACGTCACTTCCGGTGGGTGACGTCATGAGGGTGTGTTAGGTCACGTGGGGTCAGAGAGGGGGCAGGTGGGATGGGCCCTGGTGGGGTGACGTCACATCCGGGATGACGTCATAAGGGTGTGTGTCGGAGGATGTCATAAGGGGGTGTGGCAGGTCACGTGGAGGGTCACGTGCAGGTGTCATGTGATAGACCACGTGGGAGGGGTCATGTGATAGGGAGCTATTGATCGGGGCAGGTCTAGGCAGGTTGGGTGACGTCAGAGAACCAGTATTTTGTTTGTTTGTTTGCTTAACGCCCAGCCGACCACGAAGGGCCATATCAGGGCGGTGCTGCTTTGACATTTAATGTGCGCCACACACAAGACAGAAGTCGCAGCACAGGCTTCATGTCTCACCCAGTCACATTATTCTGACACCGGACCAACCAGTCCTAGCACTAACCCCATATTGCCAGACGCCAGGTGGAGCAGCCACTAGATTGCCAATTTTAAAGTCTTAGGTATGACCCGGCCGGGGTTCGAACCCACGACCTCCCGATCACGGGGCGGACGCCTTACCACTAGGCCAACCATGCCGGTCCACTTTCCTACATCCCGATTGTTGTGTGATCATACCAAAAACTGTAAGGGAGCTGCCTCGCGTTTGGTTTTTCGCGGAGGAGTGTATCACCCATCCCCCACCCTGAAAGAAAAGCTGGACTTGGAAGGGATACGCTTACCCAAAGAACTTCAGTTTCACCCTCACCGCATTGTCTTCGACATTGAGTCGTACTTTCCAAAAGAGTTGTCTGTCGAAACAAAGAACGGTTGTGACAAACTGTCTTATACAGATACACGGCTGCCAGTAAGTTCGTCACACGGTAGATTCGTCACCGGTCCCGGTAACTTCGCCACAGTTGTCCGAGCGCGGCTCTCTCGCTCTCTCTCTCTCCCACCTCCTTCCACCCCTCCCTCTCCTCACATTGAGTTTCTCTGCCTCCTTGACAGTGAGGTTGAAGTCGTGTGTGTGTGTGTGTGTTAGTGAGTGTGTGTGTGTGTGTGCGATGGTGTGTGTGAGTGTTTGTGCGTGTGTACGTGTGTGTGTGTGTGTGTGTGTGTTTTAGTGAGTGTGTGTGTGTGTTTTAGTGAGTGTGTGTGTATGTTCGATGGTGTGTGCGAGTGTTTGTCAGTGCGTGTGTGTGCGTGCGTGTCATGGATGTGGGTGTATGTACGTCCGTGTCTCTCTCTCTCTCTCTCTCTCTCTCTCTCTCTCTCTCTCTCTCTCTCTCTCTCTCTCTCTCTCTCTCACTCACTCACTACGGGCTGTTGAGAACTGCTCGGACTGTGTCGTCTGAAAACTGCTCTGTTGAGAACTGCACAATGAGTAGATCTCGTGTTAATTACGTAGATAACTGCTGAGCAGTTTTCACAAGGCACAGTCCGAGTGTTGTTATTTTAAAACGCAAGACCACTATATAATGATGGACAAACTGGCAGTTGGCAGAACAGCTCCAGATTCGCTATGGAAAGTGCAGTCGATTGCATTGTGTGTCAGGTGGCGGTCACCAGTAGACAGGAGGCCTTGCTCTGTGATGGGCCATGTGGCAGATGGCACCGCATCTGTGGCATTGGTATTGACCGTGCAACGTATAGGCGTGCCGTGAGGGGAGAACTGGAACTGGACTGGCGATGCCAGGACTGTGTGGCAGTGGCTCAGTCAGAACTGTCTCTGACACAGCAGGCCGAGATGGAAGTTGGTGGCGATGATGATGATGCAGACAGTGATGATGAGCCTTCGTTTGCTGTTCCTATGGAACTGGAGGAGCCGTCCCTGCTTGACTCGAGGGGGAAGCCGCGACAGATGGGCAGCGCAGTATCTGTGCGTACGTCCGGCACACGTGGCCGGAGACCCCGACATGGCCCCCGGCGAGTCACGGTTGGTCGGTTTTTTACCGCACCATCAGAGCCAACAACGACGTGGAGGGTTGGCATCGTCGCCTTAACACCAAGGCAACACGGGGCCAACTGAACATGTACTTGTTGCTGAACCTCCTAGGAGCCGAGGCATCACTAGTGGACATAAACATCATCCTGCTGCGAGAGTCAGCCGTGGTGCGACGACAGCGGTCAGCAGCACGCACCACCACTGCCCGTCTGTTCAGGCTGTGGGACCGCCTGATCGCGCACGAGAAGACCCCACGACAAACAGTCTGCGGGCCGCGAGTCACTTCATGCCTCTGTAGCCTGAATGATCATGATGATGACCGATGACCGGATCTATGACTTCCTATGACTCTGTGATTCTAAAATGTCCGATCGAACACTTTTTATATTAAGACTCTTTTTAATTAAAAACGTGACTACCAAGGTGAGATGTATAACTGCCGCCGCTATACTGAGCGTCACAGCTAAAAATGTACTGATCTCCGTTGGATTATCATTGTGCCTTAATGTATGTTTTAATTTTAATCTCCTTTTTTATATTAAGACTTTTTAATTAAAAACGTGACTACCAAGGTGAGATGTATAACTGCCGCTGCTATAGCCACAGCTTGGCATGCTTTTGTCTTCTAGTTATAGATTCAGTTGAATGACATGTTTTTTATGCTTCACTTGTATGTCAGAATTGATGGTACCTGATTTGAAAATAAAGTTGTTCAGGTGTGGACCTTTGGATTTTGTTTGAGATTCATCTCTCTCTCTCTCTCTCTCTCTCTCTCTCTCTCTCTCTCTCTCCCTCTCTCTCTCTCACACACACACACACACACTCTCTCTCCCTCTCTTCCTCTCTCTCTCTCTAAAATGTGAATCTTGAATCTCTCACACACTCTCTTTCCCTCTCTCCCTCTCTCTCACACACACACTCTATCTCTCCCTCTCTCTCTTCCTCTCTCTCTCTCTCTCTAAAAAATGTGAATCTTGAATCTCTCCCACACATAAACATCCGCCCAACCCTGCCGGTAAGTTCGTCATAGGTGACGAATCTACCGTGTGACGAACCTACTGGTAGCCAGATACACACGTGCCTTTGTCTGTGAGCATATGTAGCAACGTGGGAGGCCACATCGAACCACAATGTTTAGTGACCGATGGTGATAGTCGGACCTTGATTGATCGCATGATTGAGGCCATGCTACAGATCCAGACTGTGTCCGAAGAACGATTAACAAAAATTGCTGAACCTGTGTTTGCGGCCATCCATCGTCGTTTGGATCAGATCAGTGAAACGGATGATGCGGCAGAAAGACATCCCCAACACCAAACTAAGAAATGTCTCGAAAAGTTTCTGAAGACAATCCCCGTGATTGGTTTTTCGAGTGGGAGATACGATCTGAACGTGTTGCGACCATACCTGCTGAAATATTTTGATGATTCAACAAGCTTGGTTATTAAAGACTCCCATTGAGCTCAACCCATAGGTTTAAGGCTTTTTCAGCTGTTGCAGCGTATAAAAATTAGGTGTTCTACCAACTGGGGCTATTCAAATCTTTGTAGTTTGTCAGAAATCAATAATTGAAGATAGTTTCGAAATAAACCCATACCCTTCGCCGTGATATTTTTAGAACAGTCACGTGACAGTGTATAGCGAGGCGATTCTATGTTTAGAACATTTACCGGAAACGGATTTCCCCTACAAACAAAGATGGCTTCTCAAGATGTGAAAGATCGTCTTCGATCTATGCCTCCAAAAGTATGTTTGCCTCCTACACCACCTGCTGTGCCTGTTGCCAGAGTTGCAAGCACGGCTTCGGCCAAGAAAAAAAAGAAAAAGCTGAGGGAGAAATTGAAAGTTTGTTTGACCAGCCAATTCGAACGATGGGGGGCCCTCCGAGGACAGGTGTTTGCCAAGACACCTCATTTGTTGAAACCTCACAACAGATCAAAAGCAGACACGGAACTTTCTAGAATCCTCATGGACGCGTAAGTATCGTTTAAATTCAATTCAAATTCCTCCTTTGTTCTTGTCATTTGCTTGTTTTGTTTTCTCTTTGAGTACCATGTTTTCAAATAATAATTTACAGTGACAGTGTGACGAACATTCGTTTCAAAACCAAAGTGTTGTTTCCAGTCAATCAGTGCTTTCTTGACTACTGTACTTCTTTTTCTGTTTTAGGTACGAACGAACTCAAGAGGCCGCATTGACTGACCCTCAACCAGGATGTTCTACTTGGGATATTGAAAGCAGGTCAGTGTCAATTGATACATTGTGAAAGTCAGCTTCACACAGAGCTCTGATGTACATTTACCAATTTGCTCAGCTGGGTGTAGTGAATGTAGGAACCGAATTTATTTCAAAGTGCATGGATTTTGTTTTTGTTCTTATTCAACAGAGCTGTGCAGAGACCAGACTTTGCTAAACAGCCTCCGCAGAAAACTTCCACCCCAGGGCAGCTCCTGCAGCAAGCAAAAGTCAGCACCACCCCCGACCTCTCCTCTGTCCCTAGTTCGTCCAAGCCGTGGTAAATGTATTTTGTAAACTGATAATTATAGATGAACATTCGTTTCATTTTTTTTTTCAGTCAATTAGCGCTGTATTGACTTCTGACTTATTTTTATGTTTTACTTTTAGCTATCAACAGATTCAAGAGGCCGCATTGACTGACCCTCAACCAGGATGTTCTACTTGGGATATTGAAAGCAGGTCAGTGTCAATTGATACATTGTGAAAGTCAGCTTTACACAGAGCTCTGATACATTTACCAATTTGCTCAGCTGGGTGTAGTGAATGTAGGAACCGAATTTATTTCAAAGTGCATGGATTTTGTTTTTGTTCTTATTCAACAGAGCTGTGCAGAGACCAGACTTTGCTAAACAGCCTCCGCAGAAAACTTCCACCCCAGGGCAGCTCCTGCAGCAAGCGAAAGTCAGCACCACCCCCGACCTCTCCTCTGTCCCTAGTTCGTCCAAGCCGTGGTAAATATATATATGTACTTTGTAAATTGATACTCATACTCATAGACCGTTTATTGACAGTAAATGGGGTTCACAAAAACTTAAAAAAGAAATGTTGGGAAGATTGGTTTCAGATTTTGTTCAGTTTGTCAGTTTGCTAGTTTCATGCATTTAAACACATTTTAATCAGGTGATGGTCAGAGTTGATTGTTTGACATTTTTCAGTACACCTTTATCAGGTGTGGAGCCATTCGAGGAGGAGCCAGAACTTGAGATTGAAAAGTGAGTGCATTTACTGAACATGGTGCAGTGTTGATTTTGGTTGGCTGGTTACACCGGTTGTATATTGTCTCCCTTGCACAAATAACTGTCTTGTTTAAATCAAAAACCGCTATCTATTTACAAAGTTCTAAATGCTAAACTTTAAATCGTCTCCACAAGTGCCAGTGGGTTCACATTATCGATTGATTCAAGGTGTGTTAAATAGTCAAATCATATTTATAAATAACTTTTTTTTTCAATTATAGGACTGATCAGCCTGCCAAAGAAGGGAAAGGGATGAGGTCAAAACGGTAAGCTTGTCATTGTTTGTTATCTGCATTTGAGTTGAGTTGGCAAACTGTCGGCCAGAGATCAACACCAGCCGGTTACCTCAGTTTACAATGACGGCAGTCATTAGTGTCTACTATTGTTGATTGTTGAGTTGGTTGCTGGTTTAGTTATACCAATTATTACTTCTTGTTTTTTCAAGATAATGAAATGTAATGTCAACAGAAACTGGATACTGTTGAGGGGTGTTTTGATTTACCCAGTACATCTAGTTCTTGTTTGCATGTTTTAATACATTATAATTACCATTTTTATGTTTACAGGCAGAACATTGACCGCTCCTTTGTCAACCCTCTCAAGTAAGTGTAGTATTATTAAAAAAGCTAATTTGTAAAGAACCATGTGAAAATAATAATGATGAAAAACAAGACACACACACAAACAATGAGAATATTCTGATAATAAAGGTCATTTGATGATTTTTTATGTTTTCGGAGATACATGTAGTAGTATTATAGATTGGCACTGCAGGCACATTTTTTCTTGTTTGTCAGTTGACAACTTACATTATTATTTTGAGTGATGCTAACTTTGTTTTCAATGTCTCTCTTGTGCAGCATCACTGTTGAATTCAGTGATTTAACCTGTGATGGTGATTTAGATGGTGATGACAGCGACTTTGATGTCGATGATATCGAGCTGGAATCTCAAGACGCCAGTTTTTTTCTCACCATGGATGTGTATGTTTTGCATTTCTTATTAATGTGTTGCTTTTGTAAGAATAAAACAAATTCTAATCTATTTCATTTGTATGTAATGTATACATGAATTTATACATTTATGTTGTAAAATGATTAAAATGGTTTCATTCTTCTAGGGAAGTCTAATCTACATCAGACTGTATTGCACACTGAATGTTATTATTATTTTTTATTTATTCCTATGTGTCAGGGATGAAAAGTATGCCAAGGAGGCAGACGAGGTGGCCTTTGAGGAGGTGGCGTACGGCCAGCAGGAGGACGAAGAGACAGGTGATGCTGACACTGCGGAGGAGGTGGAGTTAGGACCAGGCATCACCAGGATAGCCACAGCAGACCAGTGCCAGGACATTTGCAACAGCACACTGTGCCTAGCATTTGTCCACCAACTAAAGGCACTGGCTGCTGTGAGCATCAGGAAATGCTCCACTGCTGGGTGTGAGCATGTTCCTGCCGTGAAGGAGGGCTTCACAGGCTCAGCACTGTACCTCAGATGGGTGAGAACATTTTATTTTTTACTCACATGCGAAGCAAAAGTCAGTCTATGTACTCACCTGGTTCATCTGTCCGTCTGGCCGTTCATTCGTTAAAAACTAAAATGTTGAATTTATCTTGGACACTACTAAGTCTAACAGCACTAAATGTGGCATGATGGTTCAGATTTCAGAATGCACTTAGGCTTCATCAACTCATTATGTTTGTACATGTATATGTTCCTAGTAATCCTACTGACAGTGACACATTGAATTTTTATAAAGTCATTTGCATTTTTGTTTTTTTCAAATCTGATCTGTGAATTTCAGGAATGTGTGAAAGGCCATGTGAGCCACACATGGTGTGCCCAGCCCACCCTGCCCAACAAAATTCACTGTGGTGATTTTCTAGTCAGCACATGTATCCTCCTAAGTGGAAATAATTATGCCAAGCTGGCGTTGTGGGCGAAGGTGCTGAACCTGCCCTTTCCTGGTGCTACCTTCCACCAGGCTGTCCAGAAACATTATGTGGTGCAGGTAATTAAAAAACAGTTAAAAAATAATTTATAATGTGTGTGTATAAAATGGAAAGAAAATGGAATTTGGATATTGATAGTTGTGTTGTTTATGTTTGCCTGCCAGTTTGTGTTAATATCTATGCATGTTTGTTTTTACCTGTTTAAATATTGTAAAGCGCTATGAGTAGATTGTCTAGAAACGCGCTATATAAATGTCCATTATTATTATTATTATTATTATTGATCTCTATCTTTATCTCTAGCAAACTCAAAGCGCGGCAAAGGTTGCACTATACAGGCGCCCTACTCACGGCCCAACGGGGATTTGAACCCGGGTTGCTGTATCCCTGGGGAATCGTGTTCACCACAGAACCAACCGGCCACCCTAGTTACAAATGATGTTTAGAAACTAAAAGCAACCCATTCTCGTTATGTATTCAGATGTTTTGTAACAAGTATGGCATTTTTTGTTGTTGTCTAGAACAGTTGACATAGTCTAGTCTGTGAGGCAAAATTCTTGCTTTGTGTGTCCCTCAGTGACTGTCCCAACTCACAAGAATATAGATATATAACTTTGTTTTCCATTTATCATAAAGGCTGTGAAGGACACATGGAAGGACCACCAACGAGCCATCTTCGACTCATTGGCAGAGCAAAATTTGGTTGTTCTGGGTGAGTGTTTGTTGTTCTTTTGTGATTTATGTTTGACCCCTTTGTCACTGTTGTGCCATTTCAGAAATATAATGTATCCAATGCTGTAGACTTAACCCAACCCCACCCCCCACCCCCCCAACCCCACAATAATATTGAAATGAATGTCTAAAATCAACTTTATATTTTCTATTTTATTTCTCAAAAGCAAAACATGATGTGATGCAGGACATAATATTCAATTTTGGACATTGTATCAAGGCGTGCTTGCTTTTGAGAAATAGACTGAAAGAAAAAGTTACATTTTCATGTAACCCACTGAAATTGACTTCCTGTTGTCAAGTGACGGCAGAGCACTTTTTATTGAACATTTATTTTGTTATGTCATTCCATTTTTGTGTGTGTGTGTGTGCAGGAGATGGACGCAATGATTCACCAGGTCAGTACGATTATTGCAGACCTGCATTATTCAATGACCCAATATATACCATGTCCCCAATTTTACATAGTCATTGGAATATTAGAATGTGCTATTTACCATCATGTAGAATGATATAGTCTAGGCGCTTGAGTAATTGGCTTGCCTGTGTTCTCGTAACCATGTTAACAAACAACTGAGCTTAGAAAAGCCTTGCAATTTTGATGTCCGGTCAGAGAATATTGTTTGCAGGTTTCATCATAAATGGTTACTTTTTAATGGTGCATTGAATTTTCAAATAGGTCATTGCGCACAGTACTGCAGCTACACTCTTATGGAGGCTGAGACCACAAAGATTCTCTCTGTCCAGTGTGTGGACAAACGGGAAACACAGCGAAAATCCACGAACATGGAAAGGGTTGGATTTAAGAGGGCACTGGATGAGGTAGTGCTTGAAGGTGAACGGGTGGACACCACTGTTGATGAGGTCGTCACTGATGCCCATGTGGGAATAGCTGCAGATATGAGTATGTTCTGTTTCCTCTTTTCCCCCCTTTGTGTGTGTGTGTGTGATTAACAGTCAATTATATGTTAGCGGTAATTTATTATGCAACATTTATTATCTATACATACATCAGTCCCATCTGGATGGACAGTGCAGTGAGTTAGAATGCTTAATTTCAAGATAATATACCTCTTGCCCACTTTGGGGATACAGTTTAGAGTGTGTCACCATTATTGTCTCTTTAGCAGCTGTTGTTCATTGTATTATGTGTGCATTGCTAAGCCCTTTTCATTTAATTTGGGCTGGTCATTTTAGCAAACATTTTAAAAATGTATGCACCAAATATTTGATATTGCAAATGAATATATTTTGTTCTTTGTTTTGTCAAAAAGAGGCGATCGGAAAAAAACATTCCCTTGATGTGTGGCATGTTGCCAAAAATATTGGCAAGAAGCTAGCCAAGGTACGTATGTTGTAATTGTGTTATAGTTTGATACAATTTTGAAATATTGTGAATGCTTTATTGGTTTTCTCATGTTTTCTTTGGTTTGTTTGTGTGTGTATCTTTACATTTTACATTTGCATTTTCTTCTTAGATTGCTGCAGGCAGTAAAGGTCGCAAGCTGCAAAAGTGGATCCCTTCGATAGTGAACCACTTTTGGTTCTGCTGCCAGAAGGCTGACACCAAGACAAAGTTCATGGTAACCTGTTTGGTCATTGTCTTGTTTGGTTATTTGTACGGTTTCATTTACAAATAATAATAGCACGTCAATCACAATTATGCACTAATTTCAATAGTTTGAAAAAAATCAGGCATGTATAGTTTTCTGAATGTGTCTGTTCCATTCCAGGGTATGTGGCGAGGAGTTTTGCAACATGTTTGCAACATACATTCTTGGGATGCTGGTGCCTGGTGCTGCGACCATGAAGACCTGGGCGGGGAAAGGGAGGATGGGAGGGCCTGGCTTGATCCTCAGGAAGACCGTGCCCTAGTGAAACAGCTCGCCTCTGTGGTCTTAGACCAGACTCTGATCCAGAAAGCAGAGTTGGTCATCACAAACAGGTTAGAAGATTATTATTACTCACTATTGAGGGAGAAATCAGGGAACTGTTTACAGTGTGCATGAAAGGAGATTATGTGGGTGCAACAAGTATGAACTTGTTTGTGTGGTTTTGTAATTACTAATACTCGATGTAAAAATCAGGAGTTGTAGTGCTCATACTGATGTGTGCTGGCCAACATTATACAGTGGAACTCTGTTATAGTGAATATAAGAATTTCGCTGTAACAGGGTTGATTTATATCATACAGTGAGGTAAATAAACAAGAAAACCTATCGCTACAGTATCAGCAGAACATCACTGTAAAATATTTAATGATAAGCGTGTTCACTTCTACCATTATATATAATACTTTCTTTTTACATACAGGAGCACATGCCCCCTGGAGGTGTTTCACCAACATTTGTTGATGTATGCGGGCAAAAGGTTTGCGTACACACCTCCGGTTTATGAAGCCAGGATTCTGTTGGCAGCCATGGACCACAACACTCATGCTGGTCGACCCTTGGCGACTTCAAAGGATGGCAGAAAGAAGTAAGTACATGTATTGAAACACACTCAATGCAATGTTTTTGTTGTTTGTTTTTTTCACAGGCCAAACATGTAAATTCAGGCTTCAAGTTCTAGATGTATGATCATGTCCTTGGCATGTTTAGTTATATTATGACATTCAAGGCCATTACAAGGGTTAGTGTCAAGCATTTTAGTCATAATTGTTCTTGTTCTATGTTGATAGGTATCACAGATGCTTCAATAAGAAAACCGGCCGCTGGTCGGTATTCCCTGTGAAGGTCCCAAAGACCTACCACCACATTCCAGCCCTGAAGCTGCGAATCATGGAGATGAGACTACAAGACCCGTTGCCACTGCACAGGAAAAAACCTCTGGCACAAGAGGACCCAAGGAGACTGTCAACACACCTGGCAGCAACCTCCCCACCTCCAACTAGTGAACTTGTTGCACAGAAAAAATCTCGTTTTACCTGAATGACGGTAGCAGTTGAGCTGGTAGTAGCCCAAAAGGAGGCAGAACATAAGGAAAGAGTGTCAAGTGGGATAATTATTACCTCCCTTTTTGTCTGCGGTTCTGTTACAGTTGTTTTTGACATGTGGAGAGGTACAACAATATGACACCAGTGGACTTTTGAAAGGCCCTTTTCAAGACAGCAATGTTTGTATGTGTGGGTAACCAGTAAAAATGCATAGACCCGCATAGTTCTATGGCATGGCTGTGTTTAGTTTTTTAATTTAATCTGCTGCCTTATCATGGACCCTAAATTGCGCTATTTCACCAATATAGATGGGAGGCTCTTGTATACATTGGCGAATAATGATTTTAATAATAACTTTGAAAAATAGTAATAACTTTGTGATTATACATTGGCAGACTAAATTTGCAAGAAAAGCATTTATCAATAGTTTCCAAAGCTGTATCATTTTAGTTGAGACTGTGTTGTATGATTTTCACTTCAAATTGATATCAATTGCCTTAGACTACATTTTGCTTCACAGGCTAGATTCAGGCGGCATAGAATGGCTGCAGGCACAAGAAACTCACATTGCAACACATATTATAATTGAGCATGTTGGAATGTTCGGCTGAAAATGTACCTCCCATTATAATTAAAGGAATGTCAGCGACAACCCACCTCTCAATGCAGGGACTGAGGGAGTGGTTGTGACATGGTGATCATGTTTTTTTTTTCTTTTCTTGTTTAGTTGAAAATATTGCTTGTGTACAATAATTGTTTATTCATGATACTAATGTGTGTGCGAGAGAGACTGAGGGTTTGTACAACATGTGTTAGTATATTCTTATTATGTGTGGCTGCAAGCGTGACTTAGCATATCTGTTTAGTTGGCTTTTGTACATGTTTACCTGGAAACAATATGAGAATAATGGTGGTAACGATACTTGATATTTGTCTGTCTGTTCATTTGTTTTTATGAGTGCGTTGTGGTGTGGTAATTGTGCAACAGTATGTCTGCTGAAAGAAAAGAAAAAAACAAAAAACAAAGACAGAAACTGTTTGTTGTCTGCAGATAAAGGGATGTACACCACTTTGAAAATGACTAAAGACTATTGTGTGTTTGTTGTGTGATATAAATTTAAAAACAATAACATCATGTTTCTTTTTCTGAACCCATTACAAAAAGTGGAAGTGATTCAGATTCTGTATTCAGAATTACACAATTTCAAAATCTGACAGCATAATTTACATGATATGACATTGTGTCACTGCTGGCACATGAACTTGTTTTGTTGTTGGTCAAATATACATTTATTAAAATTAACTTGTGGAGTCATACTAGTACATACAAAGTAAATGAACACAAACTTGTACAAAACAAACAGCTCAGCTGAAGAAACCATTTTAACATAATTTTCTAGTCAACCAAAATAACATTCTCATTTTCAAGACAAAATGTTTCTGTAATATTTTTCTTGCACTCAAAAAGTAATGTGTGCAAAAACCCATGGAAACAATCAAACAGCTGTTACAACCATACAGAGAGGCAATTAAAAATTTGAAAACTAAAAGTCAAACATGTCCAAGTCCTCAGGACATTTTGGTGCTTGAGGAAGAGACAGACGAAAAATATCCCTCCATGTTGTGTGTCGGTATTCAAGAGCAATTACCCCATCTACTGCAAGCGCGCTGGAATGTATCCTGTATAAACATTGTTGGGACTGGGGTAAGTATCCCGAATGGCCCACACACAACATGAAGGGATAGCCCTCCTGTTACCAGCCCCCAAACGACCATGCTGCCAGAAAACAAACTGGCGATAGGCAGCATGGCGATTGGAGGCGGCTTCGCCTCCCTCTTCCGCAAACACCAAAATGTCCACCCGCTGCCTCCTGCTCAGGTGTAGCACGAACGGATGTAAAATGATGTTCATCTCCTGCAAAAGAAAAAAGAAATAATAATTGTAATCATCAAAGTAACAACACATCACATTGACCCGGGTTCGAATCCCTGTTGGGCCTTGAGTGGGGCGCCTGGTAAAGTGCGACCTTTGCCGCGCTTTTAGTTTCCTACACAGCAAAGATAAAGCGCGTTGTAAATATCCAAATTTCATTTTTTTTCAAATACAAAAATAAGAAATACAAAAATAAATAAATAATAATAATTGGACTCCAAGGACTACATACCAATGTGAACTTCAAGGGAAGAGGAAAGTCGTTCACTAAAAGAAATTTGCTATTACAGTTTAGATTTTTGTCTAACAGAGAGAACCCAAGGGGGAAAAAAACCCTCTTCATTATAAGTGGAAAATCACAATAATAGAGTCCACTATAGTATGAGTACTAGCAGGTTCCACTGTATATCATTACATACAACTATATTACCCTGCACAAGTACACAATCTGACCATGACTGTGTTTATCTTTTTTTTCATGTAAATATTTTTTTAATAAATACTTTTTTATATAAAAAATGGGCATACGTACAGGCATTCTTGATATGCACTGAGTGCGGCGCTGGCAGCAGATCCGTTCTGCAGGTGTGGGCATGTGCCGACAATGTCGGCACACACACCAGTCCGGCCAGGCTGCATGGTCTGGTGATGGTGCAGGTGTTGGCACAGACGACTGATCGGCTGTTTTCAACAGAAAGCATTTTTATTTCTTAATTTATGATACATATTTTATGATTACCAATGTCAAAGTAAAAAAAATCAATAATGCACCATGGATGTAAATATATTTTTTTTGTTTTGTTTTTTGTATACAACAACAACAAAACCATTGAAAAAATACTTTCAGCAGAATGCAGAAACAAAATACTACATAGAGAGCTCACACAAAATACCACAATAATGACAAGAGCAAACTTATATCAGAACACCATAAAGCAGAAGTTACTTACCAAGCATGTCAAAAACAAGACCTGGTTGTGCAACAGCCAGGTCGAGGGCCAGTTGTCGCAGTTGTGCAATATCCAGCTGTTGGATCTGAGTCTGTAATAATGTAAAGACAACAAACATGTTTTAAAATGAAACATGTGTGCTGTTATCATTATCTGTGTATACATGCGAAAGACTTTGCTATTCATATCTCCTCATAATAATGTCAAATTAATTAAAAACACACCTGCAAGTTATTCCTGTGCTGCTGCGCAGTGGGGATGCCGGCCACATCCCACCTCCCTCGACCACCTCTCCCCCTGCCACTTGAAGAGCCCCGCTGCTGTGCTGTCGCCCCTCGTCCTCCTCTCCTCCTTCCTCTCCCCCTGTCTCCTCCTCTTTCGTTACTTGTGGAACATGTCTGAAAACAGCATTAATAAAACATTTGTGTCTTCAACATGAAGAACTAATTTACATCTAATGGTAACTTCTCCAATTCTCTCATCTATGTGTGCCAAACTAGCACATTTTCTCCTCAAACTATAGCGAAACCTGTGGTATCCAACAACGAAGGGGCCCAGACAAAAAGAGTTGGATACCACAGGTAGTTGGATACCACAGGTCAGATTCAGACTAAGTAATACGTATTTGGGTAATTCCCCAGTTGTATATCACAGGGTATTTGGATAAGACCAGTATGGATACCACAGATTTCACTGTAATGTACACATGAAAACACACCTGATCTTGTTCTTGAGGCTGACCACCTCCTCTTCCCCCTCCCCTTCCTCTCCTCCTCCCTCTCCCTCTGTGGGGTGCAGGTGAGTCTGTTTCATGATCACTCCGGCTTGTCTGAAATCAACAATAATAAATTAGTTGTATCTTCAGCATGTAGAACTAATTTTCATATAATTAATTGTAAGCTCTTCAGTCTCATCTATTAGAGCCAAAATAGCAAATGTTCTCAAAGTAATGGACATGAAAACACACCTGATCTTGTTCTTGAGGCTGACCACCTCCTCTTCCCCCTCCCCTTCCTCTCCTCCTTCCTCTCCCTCTGTGGGGTGCAGGTGAGTCTGTTTCATGATCACTCCGGCTTGTCTGAAATCAACAATAATAAATTAGTTGTATCTTCAGCATGTAGAAATACATCTGGTAAGCTCTCCACTCTTTTTGTCATCTGTGAGTGCCAAACCAGTTTTTACTAGCAAATTTTCTCATCAAACTAATGTATATGAGAACACACCTGGGGGTATGGGTGGGGTTATGAGAGAAATACTTAGGTTAGGACTGCTAGACAGTCAAAGTCTTCTTCTGTCACATTCTTTGCACATGATTCTAGAGGGAGCAAAGAGGGAAGGAGGGCATCATCCATCAAACAAGTGATGACCAAGGAATAATAGAAAATTAAAAACCAACCGAGTACTTTATGCTGTTTACATGTTCTGAGCAAAAGTCCACAAGTACATTGAATGATTGATGTAGTGCTACAGGGATTACGACAGATCTAGAAGCAACCCATCGAAAGCAAAAAGAAGCTAAGAGGCATACAGCCTATGCTCCAAAGTTCATGAAGGCTGTTACCCTTTATAATTATCAAGATCTACGAGTATGCTTACTCTTACCGTCAAACTCAGAAAATGCGAGTGGGGCGGTTTTTGCGGTAGTGACATGAATGACTCTCACTCTGTCACTCTCATGTCGACAGATTGCTTCCAGTTCTTCTTCTTCTTGATAATGTAGAACACTTTTGGATCCCAAATCTAAATAGACTTAAGTTAGGGGCGAAAAGTTATTGCACGGCCTTTGAAACTTACCGATGGCGACGACATAGTGATGTTGTACTTGTCAATTGATAGCGGCAGTAGTGGCGGAAGTAGGGAGTTCCCTTGACTTCCGGTGACGATTACGCCAAAGGCCTTGTTGAATAATGTTTAGGCCTACGAATTCTTTTTCTCGAAAATATCGTACCAACAATTTTTTTCTGTGTTCGAATACTGTAGCCAATCCTCCTTCTATCAACTTTAAAGGACGTTTATGAGATTATTTGTACAAGTGACCAAAATGAATTAATTATTGAGCTACAGCCACATGTGTTACTTTAAGAGAACCAACCAGTTTTTGGTGTTGTCCAACGATCGCCTCAAGTTTCTGGACATTCAAACGTATCTGGCGCCCGGGTATACCTACAAACAATACCTGGCCGCCTACGACTGCAGCGAGACAAAGTCCTTCTTTCCTTACCAATGGGTAACACATTTGGCCAGGCTGCAGGAACCCCAACTCCCTCCTCGTGACGCCTTCTACAGCGACTTGACGGGCAAGACCATCTCTGAAGAAGAGTACGCACACTGCCAGCAGGTATGGGTGGACAAGGAGATGGTTACCTTTGGAGACTGGCTTGTCCACTACAACAACTATACGAGAGAGACTATACCATTGCTATATGATTGCTTTGTGGTGGAACCAGCGACACCACCAACTGGTGGTGAGGACAATGATTGCTTTGTGGTGGAGCCGGCGGCACCGCCCACCTGTGAGGACGATGGCGGTGATTGCTTTATAGTCGAACCAACGACATCCAACGAGGCCGCCGCCACCACCTCCCCCCCCCCCCACAGGAGGGGTGTCGCCAATGTGTTGGTGGGGACCGGCCGTGAAAATAGAGGATGATTACGAAGATGACGATTTAAACAAACATACTTCCGAGCAACAGGAGGAGGGGGGTGGTGACAGTGATGATGAAATAGCAATTGATTGTGAAGGAGACGGAGGAGAAGAGGAGGAAGGAGAGGACGAAAGAGAACAAACGTTGGCGTCGATATCAACACTTTATATGGACGCGGAAACGATTCACGGACTGAAACGAGTTCTCAGTAATATTGACGCGAAATGCAAAGCCGGTGTTTCTGCTGTTAATGAATTACTGCACCCAAGTGTGGCCGCACCAGCGCCCCCTCCCAGGACACTAACACACAATGATGAACGATTAACAAACTGAACCCAACAGTCCATGTTCAAGATCCTCAGGTGGTGGTCGGGTGGAAGACACAGACAAGGAGATGTCTGGTTTATGTTGTTGTGCGTATAATATAATAAGTGTGTTTAGTATAATAAACCAATATATAAAGACTCTAGTGACTTCCCCGCTTTTGTTTTGTGTGTGTGTGTGTATGTGTATGTGTATGTTGGTTGGTTGGTTGGTTTTTGGGGTTTAATGTCTCTTCAGCAGAGTATGTGTATGTGTATGTGTGTGTGTGTGTGTGTGTGTATGTGTGTGTGTATGTGTGTGTGTGTGTGTGTGTGTGTGTGTGTGTGTATGTGTATGTGTGTGTGTGTGTGTGTGTGTGTGTGTATGTGTATGTGTGCGGTTGAAAGAAACTCATATGCTGGAAATCAAATTCTCTTTCTGCCTCTCTCTCCTCTCATAGTGTACCCTACATAAAAGAAGAAATTGTTGGTTGCGTTTGTATTCTTAATATTGTTCATACCTTGTGGACCTGTTTGTTAATATTGTGTGTTTATTTTTTTTATATTTTTTTTAATTGCAGAGCACCACGATGATCCGAACAAATTTTGACGATTTTTCTCAAGAGTTAGAAGAAGTTTTAGATTTGTTTTCTTCCAATGTATACAGAGTGGGATTGGTTAGTGTAGTTGAGGTTTTGTACGATAGATTATATTGGAATTTGATTTTTGATTTAGGAGACTATATCAGGCCAGATAACGTCACCCACTCATTTTAAAACTTTGTCAGAAGAAGGGTAGATCAAATTACTCAGAGAATTCGACGTCGGCCCATCCCTGTTTTTATCTGGCCCCCAATACATTTGAGAGATTTGACTAGAGGCGGTTAGACATGTTACACGCACAAAAAACAGGAATAAAGAAGCTGTTATTGTAGTATCGCTGTTGTTCCTACCAAACCGTTCGACCGGATAGCGATTTTTTTTTATCAAAATGGATGTTCAGGTTGTGCTCTCCCCGCTGCCGCAACAAGAGTGATACAGCACCAAAGGCTATGTTGATACAGCACCAAAGGCTATGTTGATACAGCACCAAAGGCTATGTTGATACAGCACCAAAGGCTATGTTGATACAGCACCAAAGGCTATGTTGATACAGCACCAAAGGCTATGTTGATACAGCACCAAAGGCTATGTTGATACAGCACCAAGGGCTCTATGTTGATACAGCACCAAAGGCTATGTTGATACAGCACCAAAGGCTATGTTGATACAGCACCAAAGGCTATGTTGATACAGCACCAAAGGCTATGTTGATACAGCACCAAAGGCTATGTTGATACAGCACCAAAGGCTATGTTGATACAGCACCAAAGGCTATGTTGATACAGCACCAAAGGCTATGTTGATACAGCACCAAAGGCTATGTTGATACAGCACCAAAGGCTATGTTGATACAGCACCAAAGGCTATGTTGATACAGCACCCAAGGCTATGTTGATACAGCACCCAAGGCTATGTTGATACAGCACCCAAGGCTGTTGATACAGCACCCAAGGCTATGTTGATACAGCACCAAAGGCTCTATGTTGATACAGCACCAAAGGCTATGTTGATACAGCACCAAAGGCTATGTTGATACAGCACCAAAGGCTATGTTGATACAGCACCAAAGGCTATGTTGATACAGCACCAAAGGCTATGTTGATACAGCACCTAAGGCTATGTTGATACAGCACCACAGGCTATGTTCATACAGCATCAAAGGCTATGTTCATACAGCACCAAAGGCTATGTTGATACAAAACAAAACAAAAACAAGCACTTTTGGCTTTCCTCTGAGTCCGTACTCTCAAAAGGGTAAAAAAAAAAAAAGAAGAAAAAAAGGTTGGTCCATGTAATACTGGGTGGTGCGGTACTGTTTCAGATGTCCGCCCTTTTATTTATTTTTACTCCTACTATCGTTCTTATTTTTGTGGTCCCTGATATGTCCCAGCTATATTTTTCGCAGCTTGTCTGGTGTGGGGTTTTTTCACATCGCACCATCGATGTTACTCCCGTTTTTCCAACGAATAAAACTTTTATGAACTGACTATAATATCACGCAAGATTTTGATAAGGTTATTAATCTGATGTTGCTTAGTGACCATGGCCGAACACGTAAAATCTGTCCGCATGAGTGAAAAGAGAGAGGCGATCATCACCATAACGCCGTGGAGAGATGACAGCTTACTCCTAAGCGTCGCAGTCGTTCCATGTCCGACACCAAATTGTGGCACAGGCCCGTATAGATTTAGGGTAAAGAGAACCAGGGGGCGAGCGGGTCATGGAGAATTAGATTTCTTTCTTTCTTTCTTTTTTTTATTTGGTGTTTAACGTCGTTTTCAACCACGAAGGTTATATCGCGACGAGAGAATTAGATTAGATCAAGTCATTTTTTTGTTGAGAGATAGATATTTGATGCTTATAAGATAATCCGTTTGGAATATATACTGTTTCAGGAAGAAAGAAAAAAAGGCACCCCTCTCCCCCTCCTCTCCTCTCCCTTCAGAGACTATTTGTAAGGTCAACACCCCCCATTATTTTAGGAAAGGGAAGGAGCACCATGGAGCACACCGTTATTAGAAACTATAAATACGTCAAGTCAGAGGTCGACGGAAAGATAACGATAGAAACATTGAATAGAGACACGGCTGGTGACAATCAGCCATTTGACCCTGCTCGTTCAGGGAATCTGAGTATGTGCTGGTTCCCGGATTCAGACTACGTCGGCTTACCCGTTAAACAATTAACGGAACTTCTGGGAGAGTTTACCCTCCCGTACAAAAAAAACCTGATTAGGAAAGGGGATGAACGGTTTGTGTCCCTAAAGTGCCAGTATCATTGCGATCTTTTACTGAAACTCTGTTTGAAAAAAAACACGCCGACCTTTTTAGATGCGGCAAAACGCAAATTTATCCGCATGCTGTCAGGGCGTCGGAGATCTGACGGCTCTCTTCAACGCCAACCACACCGACAGAGACCGGCCCCACCCCAAACAGCAGCGCCCAGCATCTCGTCCGACGCTGATGCCCAGCTCCTTCCCCCACTCCCCCAAGCAATAGCAACCATGATATTCCCGGGCGCTGATATTCCCCAGCAAGATGACTTTCTTGCCGCGACATATCCATCCATCACAGTTCCTGGCACCCACTACCTGTCCCAAAATGACGTCGTACAACCTCCCCACCAACTGATCATCCCGCGTTCTAGCGAAACTGGTGGGGCGGATCTATCATCTTGGTTGGACCTGGGGGGTGGAATGGCAGAAAGCACGACGATTGACCCGGCCGAGCTTTTGGAGTTGAACCGTTTCCTTAACTCTTTGTAAATTCAGAAGGGGGAGGGGGGGGGGGGGAAGTGAGGTGACTAATTTGCTGCCCGCACCTATATAGGTCACGGCAGTTCTGCTGCTGTTGTTGTGCGGTGTCTCCGGGCTTTAATCCTTTTTTTTTGGTATGATTGGCCAACGTTCGGAGACGACAGGTCACACCCACTGTGTGTGGATTTTTTTAAGTCAAACCAGCGTTACATTAATTAACTCCTCATTATGTTATTCATCCTTTTATTTAATTGTATTGATTAAAGTTATTGTAGGGTAGGAAACCAAAGTGGCTCTCATTAACGTAATTGCTATTACCTCTTCGCCATTTTACGGATGTTCCCCGCTGGTGTTCCCCCACCTCAGTCCCCCTTCCTCGGGGAGGAATCGGATCGAGGAAGAGGCCGTTCGCCCTGGTATTTGTGGCTGAAGGCAGAGGTCGGGCGACGCGAGAAACGCGAGCGTGACATGTTTCTGACGCTCCTCCCGTTGAGGGCATGCGTCAGAGCAAACGCTCCACAGGTCCCCTATCCAAACGGGGACCTCATTTCATTCGAAGACCCCCCGCAGGACAGACCCATCGTCCGAGGACGAGGCCGGGGCGAAAGAGCGGCGTTTATTATGACGGAGGTGGCGGCATACCAACAGCGTGCATACCACCGTCCGGCTCCGACAATCCCCGGTCGCTCCAAAGTAGCCCCGGCGCAATGAAACGATGAAAATCAGTGAGAAGCGAGAGGCGGTGATCTCGCTAACACCATGGCGAGACGACACCCTGCTCCTCTCCGTCGCTGTCGTACCGAGTCCGACATCAGAGGATCCATTGACACCGGCCGAGCAGGAGAGGCTGTGCCAAATTGTGGCACAGGCCCGTATAGATTTAGAGTAAAGAAAACCAGGGCGGGGGCGGGTCAAAGAAAATTAGATTGTCGTTTTTTTTAAAATTTTTTATATATAATAATCAGTATAGATGACGGAGCTGTGTTACAAGAAAGAAAATAAAAGGAACGGATCATAGAGAATTTAATGTAGGATCAGATTCAGTTAGGCTAGCTTAGTAGATTGATAATGTGTGTTTTTTTCCCCAAATCTCAAATCGTTTTAGTTCACCACTAGAATTGATCACAATGCAGGGGATCGGGTGATGGGGATTGGAGTTAGTTTTTTCCGTTTATTGCGTGTTGTGTACCGCAATTTATGTTCGGTGTCATTTCGTTATGTTCAGTGTCATTTGATGAAGTTATTTCTTTATACTTTTAATATTTTTCCTCTTTTATACCCCCATTATAACAAATTCTTGGTAAGATTGGGGGTATGCAGATTGTTACAGAAGTTGTTGCTAAACGTAAGGGCTACCTTTAAATACACCCCTTTTATATTCCAGTATTTTTTGACTTGTGTTAAGTTACGGCCCTTTTACCAGATTAGTCTATCCTACCCCTGCGGGTTAGGGGAAGTCCAAAGGCTATGTTGATACAGCACCAAAGGCTATGTTGATACAGCACCAAAAGCTATGTTGATACAGCACCAATGGCTATGTTGATACAGCACCAAAGGCTATGTTGATACAGCACCAAAGGCTATGTTGATACAGCACCAAAAGCTATGTTGATACAGCACCAAAGGCTCTATGTTGATACAGCACCAAAGGCTATGTTGATACAGCACCAAAGGCTATGTTGATACAGCACCAAAAGCTATGTTGATACAGCACCAAAAGCTATGTTGATACAGCACCAAAGGCTATGTTGATACAGCACCAAAAGCTATGTTGATACAGCACCAAAGGCTCTATGTTGATACAGCACCAAAAGCTATGTTGATACAGCACCAAAAGCTATGTTGATACAGCACCAAAGGCTATATTTAATTTTTTTAATGGGAAAAAACTTCACATTCTTCACATTTCTAGGGTTAAAATTACTTCTTAACGCGCAGTTTCTTACAACTTTTTATTTTTATTTTACACGCAGAGAAGGATCTTTCCAGCCAGCCAGCCAGCCAGTCAGCCAAATCCCTTTTTCAACTCTTCAAAAAAAAAGGTAAGGCTATCTTACAGAATAATATGTGTGTGTGGTTGATGTAAAGAAAATACATTTTCCCCGAGTACGCAGTACTAGCGTCCAGCAGACTTTAATTGTGTGTGTGTGTGTGTGTGTGTCCGTCTGTCTGGACTTAACAGCTTATTGCTGGGAAACTACTGGGCGCAGTTCGTTCAAAAGTTGATACACTAACTTGATAATAGGTCCGATTGATCGTATTAATTAGCCCCGGTCACACTATTATAAATATCTTTGAATAACTAGAACGACTAAAAACAAACGCGTCATTATATTTATGATTTTTCAATGATCTTTAAGAGAATAATTTGAAATAGGTAGTTTAATTAAGTTTAGTCATCAGGTCTAGGCTTTAATTTAGCGGGATTATAAGACGACGGCGCTGATGTATATGGATGCGAAGCAACAAGAGGGGGGTATGCTTTCGCACATAGCTAGCTTTAGACTGTAAAATAGGTAGTTTAATTAAGTTTAGTCATCAGGTCTAGGCTTTAATTGGTGGTTTTTTTAAATTGGATCAGGTTAGGTCATTTTTTTTAGTAGATTGATAGTGTTGTTTGGTGGGTGTTTTTTCAGACTCTCAAATCGTTGTAGTTTACCAGAAGTAGAATTTATCACAGTGAGACCGGGCTTGGATTTCATCTCCCCTCGTTTATTGTGTAGTGTGTGTGTACCTCAATTTCTCTATTGTCTGTGTCGTTCTATATTGTACTACGAATGGTATTTCTACCCGAAGACACATACACTCGTGTACATTCATCCACACAATATTCCGCTGTCGGTATTATATGTTACAGTAAATTATCAAAATCGAAAAATTTATAATATTTCTGCAATGTCTCGTTTTACTCAGGAATTTTACAATGACCTAAACTTAGCATGCTACCTTTAGATGAATTTACCGAATACTACTTTTTTTCTTCAAATGTTTGATTAAGTTTTTTAATATTTTGCCTATTTTACACCCCCATTATAACGAATTTTTGGCAAGATTGGTAGTATGTAGATTGTTATTGAAGTTGCTAAATGTAGGTGCAACCTTTAAATACACCACTTGGTTTTTTTTTATTCGAGTAAGTTGACTATAACATTCGTGAAACAGAACTGTTTGTGTATGGTGTGCTTTCGTTTTGAGATGTATGAAGAGTAATATGATTTAAAAAAAAAGGGAGGGCGGGCGATTAACTTATTAACAATTATTCCATAAAAATAAGCTGACGTTGCTGGTGATCAGAATTCCAAAAAGATGGCCGAGCATGTAAAAACGATGAAAATCAGTGAGGAGCGAGAGGCGGTGATATTGCTAACACCATGGCGAGACGACACCCTGCTCCTCTCCGTCGCTGTCGTACCGAGTCCGACATCAGAGGATCCATTGACACCGGCCGAGCAGGAGAGGCTGTGCCAAATTGTGGCACAGGCCCGTATAGATTTAGAGTAAAGAAAACCAGGGCGGGGGCGGGTCAAAGAAAATTAGATTAGATTAAGTCGTTTTTTTTAAATTTTTTATATATAATAATCAGTATAGATGATGGAGCTGTGTTACAAGAAAGAAAAAAAAGGAACGGATCATAGAGAATTTAATGTAGGATCAGATTCAGTTAGGCTAGCTTAGTAGATTGATAATGTGTGTTTTTTTTCCCAAATCTCAAATCGTTTTAGTTCACCAGTAGAATTGATCACAATGCAGGGGATCGGGTGATGGGGATTGGAGTTAGTTTTTTCCGTTTATTGCGTGTTGTGTACTGCAATTTATGTTCGGTGTCATTTCGTTATGTTCAGTGTCATTTGATGAAGTTATTTGTTTATACTTTTAATATTTTTCCTCTTTTATACCCCCATTATAACAAATTCTTGGTAAGATTGGGGGTATGCAGATTGTTACAGAAGTTGTTGCTAAACGTAAGGGCTACCTTTAAATACACCACTTTTATATTCCAGTATTTTTTGACTTGTGTTAAGTTAAGTATGTGTCTGTGTCTTTTAGGCCCCGTTATCTCCCCCGCGAGTTTGGTCAGATTTTTGTTACGGCCATCTACACTCCCCCTCACTCCAACCCCTCCCACGCCTCAGCCCAAATAGCAGATGTGATCAGAGAGTTGCAGCTTATCTCCCCTGACGCCCCAAACTTTATTGCAGGTGACTTTAACGACTGTGACTTACGCACGAACCTACCGACTTTCCACCAGTACGTGACTGTCCCTACCCGCAAGAACAAGACAATAGACTTAGTGTATGGAAACGTCCCCAAGGCCTACCGATCGTTTGCTCTCCCTCCCGTAGGTAACTCAGACCACAATAGTGTATTTCTTGTCCCAGCCTACAAACCCAAAATTCAGACAGAACCCGTAGTGAAGAAGTCAGTTAAGGTGTGGTCTCAGGATAGCGTAGAGCAGTTGCAGGGATGTTTTGAGTGTACAGACTGGGACATGTTTCTTGATTCTAGTGGTAGTGTAGACGAAGCTACTGAAGTGATTTCTGACTATGTCAATTTTTGTGAGGATATGATTGTCCCATCTAAGACAGTGAAATTGTACCCCAACAACAAACCTTGGATTTCAAAGTCTCTCAAAGCCACACTCAACGAGAAAAAGGTAGCATTTCAGACTGGAGATAGAGTAGAAAGGAAAGTAGTACAGAACAAGTTGAGGAAAGAAATTTTGTAAGCGAAGAGACAGTACAAAGAGAAAGTAGAGTCACAGTTTGAATCAGGTAGCTTAGCAGACGCATGGAAGGACTTAAAACTTTGTCAGGACAGGCCAAATCAAAATCCAGTAGCAATAGCATGCCGATGAAAGAACAGGTTGAATTTTCGGAGAAATTAAATGAGTTCTATTGTAGAATCGAGAAAGATGATTTGAAGGATGATTTAGACAGCGTGACTTCCCAGCTTAAGGTAGATATGGCAGGTGATGAGGAGGACTTTGAAATTCAAGGCAAGACTGTTGAGGTTTTTAGCAAGTTGAATGTAAAGAAAGCAGTTGGTCCTGATAACATCGGTGGACGTGTTTTGAGATCATGTGCCTGTCAGTTGTCCGTTGTTTTCATACAGCACCACAGGCTATGTTCATACAGCACCACAGGCTATGTTCATACAGCACCACAGGCTATGTTCATACAGCACCACAGGCTATGTTCATACAGCACCACAGGCTATGTTCATACAGCACAACAGGCTATGTTCATACAGCACCACAAGCTATGTGTGGGGTTTATACAGCACCACAGGCTATGTTCATACAGCACCACATGCTATGTACATACAGCACCACAGGCTATGTTTATACAGCACCACAGGCTATGTTCATACAGCACCACAGGCTATGTTCATACAGCATCACAGGCACCATTTCAACTTCTTCTTCTGCGTTTAAGATGTCATCTCCCAACACCCAACAATGGCTACAGAGGTAAGTGTTTGAGTGTATGCGTGTGTGTGCTTTCGTTTTGAGATGTATGGAGAGTAATATGATTAAAAAAAAAAAGGGGGGGGGCGGGCGATTAACTTAGTAACAATTATTCCATGAAAATAAGCTGACGTTGCTGGTGATCAGAATTCCAAAAAGATGGCCGAGCATGTAAAAACGATGAAAATCAGTGAGAAGCGAGAGGCGGTGTTTCTTTTCTGACGTTGCTGGTGATCAGAATTCCAAAAAGATGGCCGAGCATGTAAAAACGATGAAAATCAGTGAGAAGCGAGAGGCGGTGATCTCGCTAACACCATGGCGAGACGACACCCTGCTACTCTCCGTCGCAGTCGTACCGAGTCCGACATCAGAGGATCCATTGACACCGGCGGAGGTGGCGGCATACCAACAGCGTGCATACCACCGTCCGGCTCCGACAATCCCCGGTCGCTCCAAAGTAGCCCCGGCGCAATGAAACGATGAAAATCAGTGAGAAGCGAGAGGCGGTGATCTCGCTAACACCATGGCGAGATGACACCCTGCTCCTCTCCGTCGCTGTCGTACCGAGTCCGACATCAGAGGATCCATTGACACCGGCCGAGCAGGAGAGGCTGTGCCAAATTGTGGCACAGGCCCGTATAGATTTAAAGTAAAGAAAACCAGGGCGGGTCAAAGAAAATTAGATTAGATTAAGTCGTTTTTTAAAAAAAAATTTATATATAATAATCAGTATAGATGATGGAGCTGTGTTACAAGAAAGAAAAAAAAAGGAACGGATCATAGAGAATTTAATGTAGGATCAGATTCAGTTAGGCTAGCTTAGTAGATTGATAATGTGTGTTTTTTTCCCCAAATCTCAAACGGGGACTCTCTTCGAAGTCATTGCTCTACACTATATGAGAGACACTATACCATCGAGCATAGTAAAATTCTCTAAGAATCATTGTTGTGTGTTTCTTTTCTGACATTGCTGGTGATCAGAATTCCAAAAAGATGGCCGAGCATGTAAAAACGATGAAAATCAGTGAGAAGCGAGAGGCGGTGATCTCGCTAACACCATGGCGAGACGACACCCTGCTACTCTCCGTCGCAGTCGTACCCAGTCCGACATCAGAGGATCCATCGACACCGGCGGAGGTGGCGGCATACCAACAGCGTGCATACCACCGTCCGGCTCCGACAATCCCCGGTCGCTCCAAAGTAGCCCCGGCGCAATGAAACGATGAAAATCAGTGAGAAGCGAGAGGCGGTGATCTCGCTAACACCATGGCGAGACGACACCCTGCTACTCTCCGTCGCAGTCGTACCCAGTCCGACATCAGAGGATCCATTGACACCGGCCAAGCAGGAGAGGCTGTGCCAAATTGTGGCACAGGCCCGTATAGATTTAAAGTAAAGAAAACCAGGGCGGGTCAAAGAAAATTAGATTAGATTAAGTCGTTTTTAAAAAAATATTTTATATATAATAATCAGTATAGATGATGGAGCTGTGTTACAAGAAAGAAAAAAAAAGGAACGGATCATAGAGAATTTAATGTAGGATCAGATTCAGTTAGGCTAGCTTAGTAGATTGATAATGTGTGTTTTTTTCCCCAAATCTCAAACGGGGACTCTCTTCGAAGTCATTGCTCTACACTATATGAGAGACACTATACCATCGAGCATAGTAAAATTCTCTAAGAATCATTGTTGTGTGTTTCTTTTCTGACGTTGCTGGTGATCAGAATTCCAAAAAGATGGCCGAGCATGTAAAAACGATGAAAATCAGTGAGAAGCGAGAGGCGGTGATCTCGCTAACACCATGGCGAGACGACACCCTGCTCCTCTCCGTCGCCGTCGTACCCAGTCCGACATCAGAGGATCCATTGACACCGGCCGAGCAGGAGAGGCTGTGCCAAATTGTGGCACAGGCCCGTATAGATTTAGAGTAAAGAAAACCAGGGCGGGGGCGGGTCAAAGAAAATTAGATTAGATTAAGTCGGTTTTTTTTTTTAATTTTTATATAATTTAATGTAGGATCAGATTCAGTTAGGCTAGCTTAGTAGATCGATAATGTGTGTTTTTTTCCCCAAATCTCAAATCGTTTTAGTTCACCACTAGAATTGATCACAATGCAGGGGATCGGGTGATGGGGATTGGAGTTAGTTTTTTCCGTTTATTGCGTGTTGTGTACCGCAATTTATGTTCGGTGTCATTTCGTTATGTTCAGTGTCATTTGATGAAGTTATTTCTTTATACTTTTAATATTTTTCCTCTTTTATACCCCCATTATAACAAATTCTTGGTAAGATTGGGGGTATGCAGATTGTTACAGAAGTTGTTGCTAAACGTAAGGGCTACCTTTAAATACACCCCTTTTATATTCCAGTATTTTTTGACTTGTGTTAAGTTAAGGCCCTTTTACCAGATTAGTCTATCCTACCCCTGCGGGTTAGGGGACGTCCAAAGGCTATGTTGATACAGCACCAAAGGCTATGTTGATACAGCACCAAAGGCTATGTTGATACAGCACCAAAGGCTATGTTGATACAGCACCAAAGGCTATGTTGATACAGCACCAAAAGCTATGTTGATACAGCACCAAAGGCTCTATGTTGATACAGCACCAAAGGCTCTATGTTGTAAAGGGGACACTGTCACCTAGCGGAACATGTCCTTTTTTAACTAAAATTGTTAACCTAGTAAATATTAATGGATCAATGTCAAATTTAGAGATAATCATTAGAAAACACTGTTGTTGTTTGTATGTAAATTGGATGACTTTTATAAAAATATCACGTCCGAAAACGGCATTTGAGTTTTTGACTCTTTTGTGTAATTTAAAGTTTATACTTGGTCAGTATACTTTTAAAGGCTACTCCCACGATGTGTTCTGCAGAAAAGGTGTTACTTCACTTGGTTGTTTATTTGTTACGCACCGAATATTTGCCGTTTTGAGTTACATTTTAGCCTCCTCAAATCTCTAATATCTCATAAAGGGAGATAGATAGGAAAGTTGTGGTAGAACACACCAAAGGTATTGACATCACACGTTTGTGTGCAAAATGTTATGAAGATGACTTAAAAAAATCGTTATGACCCAAAAACCAGGCTCATGTCGCGATTTTTGGTAAAGTTCATAGAAAATATTTTACACAGGTTAGTTATTTTTTTGGCATACCCTCACCTTGTTCAATCGCCCTATTTGCTGGAAAAGGGATGCTCTCAGGCAAATAATTCAAACTGTATTTGATAAGCTTTCTGAATATTATAAACACACTGGGTAATAAAAAAAACCTCACTTTTGGACAAAATCTAGGTGACAGTGCCCCCTTGAGTGTTTCGTGTACATAATTAGTCAATGTGTGTATGGGTTTTAGTCAAGTAGTATGTCAGAAATGTTAAGTCCTTTGTAAACTTGCATTCTTCCAAGTAAGGTAATATATTGTACTATACGTTGTAAGCCCCCCTTCCTCCGGAGCAACTTTTTTGTTTTGTTTTGATTAGTGCTTTTGTGAACGAGCACAAAAAAAAAAGGTGGGGAGATCCTTCCTTCGAGAGAGCTGTATTTTTGAGTTGACTAATAGAATTCTATTAATAAGAATACTTATAGGGTAGACTTTAATTTGTGAACTTTGAACGGTTATACGTTTTATGAGTAGAGCTTTGCCGGGTTGCAAATTAATCGCACATGTGTTGTCAGCGCTTCTTCTGCGAACAGAATTCCTCTGCCGCGAAATGTACAACACGCGGCACTGTTGAGTTTTGTTGTATGCATCCGAGCGGGCGAGGATTGATCGCAGATTCGAAATTGGATAAGTTGTTATGTAGTGAATAGAAATTTGGGGGTAAAAAAGATTGGAATAGCGTTCGGATTTTTTTTTCTCCAATGTTGTGTTTAGTTGCAGACCTTACAAAGTGTTTCTGTCGCACATTTGTATTTAGATACAGCATAAAAATATAGCATATTGACAGAGAAGTATACACGGGGGACGTGAACATCTGCTTGGCATTTCTGTTACAGCAAACACTAACTTCCAACAAGGAACAAAAAAATCATTTAACCATTCTCGATTTAACCCCCGTCCGTTCGCCGCCTGGGACTTCCACCAGGCCAGAAAAAACGGCAACAGTGTCCGAAGACACCAACAAAGAGGAAGAAGTCAGCCCCCGCGAGAAACTCGTCCGGCACCATGTCCCGCAGAAACTCGTCCGGCACCATGTCCCGCAGAAACGAGACAGGAAGTAGTAGATAGCACCGCCATGATGGCGGAACTTAAGAAGATTAAAAAAGACCAGCGTGAACTGGAATACAAATTGAGGAAAATGAGCGAGCAAGCGGAAGAAGCACAGAAGACAAACCTCAAAAGGATGAGGAAAAGAGAAGAGGCGGAAGAAGAACACCAAACCAAAGTACTCAAACAGATGAGCCTGGTGTTAAAAACAACACACCAAATACTTCTTTCTTTCTTTATTTATTTGGTGTTTAACGTCGTTTTCAACCACGAAGGTTATATCGTAGTTTTATTCTTGTACATCTTAGAAATAGACGAAATACACCGGCTTCGGACATCTTGCTTCTATCACATAGCAACAGCCCGGAAGTTCCGGTTATCCCCAAAAACAAATTTGTCGGAGAGTTCGTGTCTGTTTACGCATCAAGTATTATTTTCCTTCCCATTTTTCAAATTAAAGTCATTGTATGTAATAAACTGTTAACTATAGTTGTGTTTTGCAGTGTTTTGTCTGTGGTGTGCTTTATTCTTTGTTGCATGTTTTGGTATTGAGGCTATGCCGTATTCCTGTTATGTCGTAAACTGACTCAGAGAAAACTTAAAATGATAGTATTTCAGTACTGCCGGATTTCAATCTTTTTTATAAAAAATATATTTTTCGCGTGTGTGCACTGTTTACCGGTCTCTATTCACTGCATGATAAGATATATATCAAACTTCAGTCGAGTATCTTGACAACGTGACATCCATTCAGCTTTCAGGCAAACAAATTCTCTGCAAGCTGCGTGCTCCTGTTGAAAGGTTCTGTTTCTAACCGCGGGAAATTAAGTTTTGGCTTTGTTGTTAATTGTAGGGTTATTTTTACGTTGTAGTATAGAAATCTCGACCACAAGCATGTTTCCCGTACATCATGAAATGATTGCCATGCATCACAGAATTTTAGCATTAGAACAACAGATCAGAGAAAAAGATGATACAATTCGACAAATAGACACAGCAATCAGACACAAAGACATTCAGTTACATTCACTGAGTCAGACATTAGCAGCAAAACACAAAGACATTCAGTTACATTCACTGAGTCAGACAGTAGCAGCAAAACACAAAGACATTCAGTTACATTCACTGAGTCAGACAGTAGCAGCAAAACACAAAGACATTCAGTTACATTCACTGAGTCAGACAGTAGCAGCAAAACACAAAACGGAAAAATGCACACAGACACAAGACTAAGTGATAGTTATAAAAGACACCAGAAAAAAACTCACAGAACTCCATAGGAATCAGAGAAGGCAAAGAAAAATTGAGATAGAAAAATCGTTTAGGGATCTTACAAGTAGCTTAGATGTGCAGGGTGATGAGAACTCAGATATAGAAAAGGTCACCGTTTCCTTACAGTACACAAATGGGGCTGTACACACTTTTCAGGCAAAAGGGGGTGGGGAGTCTAGTGCAACACAGGTCCAGCAGAGAGATAACACTAGTGCAGCAGAGCTGAAAGAAACAGAACTGCAGAAACAGCAAAAAATCAAGCAAAAAACATTAGAGACAGTTCTGTTTACAAAAGCTAAACACCGCATTAGTTACAGAGGCCTTCATGAGTTGCGGCTTGCTGGGTTTCCAAATATTCCGTCCAAGAAAAGGCTCCGAGAAGAAAGTCAGCGACTCGCAACAATCTTGGACATTTTTCCCCTTTCCTTTCAAGACGTAAGTTAAAATTTTGTCATGATCTTTTGTGTATGCCATGTGTGTGTGGATAAGTACTCAAATCTAAGATTACCTCAGAAGCTGGTTTTGAGAGCAAAGTGAATGTGGGTCAAATGAAAAGAAATTTACCGTTTCATGTCAGATTAGCCATAATTTGAACTGCTTCACTGCATGACTAAAGGTAAAAATATAGTTTTCACTAACACAAGTCTGTTACTTGATATTCAATTTCCAAATTTGATGCACACAGTTTTAAATAACATTTTCCATAGTGACTGAGCTGATTGTGTTGGAGCATTAAAATGATCATCATTTCAGTGATCAGACTTTTGTGCTTGATCTTCAGATACAACTTTTTTATCCATGTGTTCAAACTTCAATAACAATATGTGCACCAACGACTTGCACTTGTGCAGATATTTATTAAAAAAAAAACACTGGCTAATATTTCTAAGGTGTCTATTAAAATATTACATGCTTGTGCTGCTGTGTCCATGATGATATCCTCTTTTTGATGACTTGTTTTTGTATCTTTTACACCAGTTCTTTTATTTTTATATCTGTGTTTTGACATGTCAATAGCAAGCTCTGGGGACCATGCGATGCCTTGAGGAGCTCCTGCAAATCATGTTGACACACCCAAAGCACGCGGAGCTCCTCAAGCCAGAGACAAAGGAATTGACGCTGAGGTTCGCCTGTGACGGAGCCAAGATCACTAAGCAAAAGGACTTCGTCACAGGCGTTGTGAAGATAGTTTCAAACTCCACAGCTGAGGTTCCAGCCAGCTCCTTGCCAGAGGATGAAATGGCTCACACATTTGCACGCAATTCTGGTTGTAGTAGTTTTTGTGTGTTGTTGAAATGGTGTTTTGTTTATGGTGGATTGTGTTTCCTATTAGTAGGCACGTTCTGTTTTTTCCCTTTTGTATGATTCCTCTCATAGTGTACCCTACATAAAAGAAGAAATTGTTGGTTGCGTTTGTATTCTTAATATTGTTCGTACCTTGTGGACCCGTTTGTTAATATTGTGTGTTTATTTTTTTTATATTTTTTTTAATTGCAGAGCACCACGATGATCCGAACAAATTTTGACGATTTTTCTCAAGAGTTAGAAGAAGCTTTAGATTTGTTTTCTTCCAATGTATACAGAGTGGGAACGGTTAGTGTAGTTGAGGTTTTGTACGATAGATTATATTGGAATTTGATTTGATTTAGGAGACTATATCATGCCAGATAACGTCACCCACTCATTTTAAAACTTTGTCAGAAGAAGGGTAGATCAAATTACTGAGAGAATTCGACGTCGGCCCATCCCTGTTTTTATCTGGCCCCCCAATACATTTGAGAGATTTGACTAGAGGCGGTTAGACATATTACACGCAAAAAAAAAAGGAAAAAAGAAGCTGTTAGTGTAGTATCGCTGTTGTTCCTACCAACCCATTCGACCGGATCGTGAAGGACACGATTTTAGATCAAAATGGATGGTCAGGTTGTGCTCTCCCCGCTGCCGCAACAAGAGTGATACAGCACCAAAGGCTATGTTGATACAGCACCAAAGGCTATGTTGATACAGCACCAAAGGCTATGTTGATACAGCACCAAAGGCTATGTTGATACAGCACCAAAGGCTATGTTGATACAGCACCATGTATACATTGCTTATTCTGTTACCCTTGTAAAATAAAGTTCAATTCAATTCAAACCAACTCTCTCTGTCTCTGTCTGTCTCTGTCTCTCTGTCTGTCTCTCTGTCTGTCTCTCTGTCTGTCTCTCTGTCTGTCTCTCTGTCTCTGTCTCTCTCTCTCTCTCTCTCTCTCTCTCTCTCTCGACGTCATATTGAAAGGCAAGAGATTACAACATCACCCTGCCACGTTCTTTCTGCTAAACAAAGATACTGCTTATTTTTTCTTCTTAGAACAACCCTCTTTCTCGCTCTCTCTCCGATCGTGTAAGGCTTGGGGGTCTGGTATTCAAGCACGCACGCATCTCACCTTTTTTTGAATGGTGAACACACCCAGCTCCTACGACCGCCATTCTGCAAATGAAGATCAACCACTGTTTTACCATCATAACAGAGACATCGAGATAAGTCTAGTTTTCTCTACAAATTATTTCTCGATCTAAAAATGTCTTCTCCGTTTTACCGTCATAACAGAGACATAGAGATCAGTCTAGTTTTCTCGACACATGCTTTTTCTATTTAAAAACATCTTCTTTAAATAACATGGCGTACAACCACAAGCATAGACAGTTGGGCTGCTATTTTACAGAGTTGTTTTATGTTGGCTTTTTTTTCTGAATTCCACAACACAAGTTTTACCTGAAATATTATTTCGACTCGGAATGAACAGAAATCAGGCAAGAGACATGTTATTTGCGAACATGTTCGTTCACACGCTAAAGTAGATAGTACAGAAAGTACTGAGTTGTGGGCGCTATGTACAGAAAGTATATCGGGAGTATATATAGACAGTCCAGGGGAGAGTAGCACTGCATTCAAGTTCAGTCTACTTGAACTGGTTCTCTCCCCGGAATAACAAACCAGAATCACTTGGGTGAGAAGATGGCGCCCAAGAAAGACGAAAGTGGAAAACGTGCGAGGGAATTTGAAGCAGCCACGCCGAAAAGCAGCCAGCTGCCCAAGAAGTTTGCACCTGACAGAGGCGTGACGTCTACAAATGCAGTGGTGCAAAAAGGTGTGAGTGGGAGTGTGAGAAGCGGAGGAGGGGCCACAGGCACAGAAAACGGCACTTCAGCCGACAACAACAACGAGGTCAGTGCCGGGGGTGGCTCAAAAGGAACGACGGTACATGTCATCAACACTGCGCAGTGGGACATGCTGTCCAAAAAACTTGACAAGCTCAGTATGCTTGACCAGCTGGACGCCATTATGGCGAAGCTGGATAATTTCGAGGAGAAGTTCAAGATGATGGAGACCGTGTTGGAATCTCAGGATCGTGAGATAGACATGCTGAAAAAAGAAAATGGCACTTTGCGCCAAACTCTCCGAAACAACAGAGTGGAGGCTTTCCTCAGAAGTGAAAGGGAGAGCAGTACTCAAGAAGAGACACTATACGAATCACAGGGGTTGAGGAGAAATTGGGGGAGGACACCGAGAAAGTCCTCATTGATTTGACCAAGAAAATGGAGATTAACATTTCGTCAACCGATGTGTCAGTTTGCCATCGAGTTGGACGGAAAAGCATCTGAAAAACACCGCCCGGTTCTGCTGAAGCTGACCACCAGAAAGAAGAAAGAGGAAGTGCTGAAGGCGGCGAGGATGAAGGCAAAAAAGACCCCTGGACTGGACCAGGTATATTTCAGCGAGGACCTCACTGACTTCAGGGCGTGAATGTCAGCGCTTGCAAGGAAATCTGATAAAGTGCGAAATGTCACTACATCCAACGGCCGTGTGTGTTGTGTGATGCATAAAAAGAAAGGTGACAAGAACATTATCATCCCTCTGGAGGGACCAGAGGACCTGCTGAAGGTGACAGATAACTTGTCATCTCAACAGATCCTCAAACACCTTGGCCTTCATGATGTTGAATAGGACACACCTGAGGAAGTTTCACTTTCAAACAATATTCTATCTCTTAATGTTTGCGGCCTGTTGTCTAAATTAGATTGGTTAGAGGAAATCATCAGCCATTATGACATTGTTCTCAGTGAGACTAAAACTGACAGCTCCTGTGATGATGTTTAAAGGTTTTTTTGAAAATCATGGATTTTTTCCTTTTCTTAAACATCGAAAAGAACTCAACTTTCATAGATCTGGTGGAATAGTAATGTGTGTTAGAAAATCTATACTGTCCTTGTGCAAAGAAATTAAGTCAAAATCACCTTTTGTCCTGTGGTGTGTACTTGATAGACGATTGTTTAGCTGTGATAAAGATGTGCTTTTTGGAGGTGTTTACACCCCACCCGAGGGGACTCCATATGCTTGTTTTGTTTGTTTGTTTATTTGTTGCTTAACGTCCAGCCGACTACGCAGAGCCATATCAGGACGAGGAAGGGGGGGATGAAGGGGGCCACTTGTCAAGCGATTCCTGTTTACAAATGCACTAACCCATTACTTGTGTCCCAGCAGGCTTTAGTAAAACTAAATTAATACCTACTGGAAGATTACCAGTTTCCAGTATGTTAAAATAGGCTTAACCTATCTACTGCTGGACTTACATCAGAACACTAACAGATTAAACTATACATGAATCGCGAGACAAGCGGCAAGGGAAGAGATTTTTGGAAAAAATACAGGTGAATGAGCAAGAAGGCAGAAAAAAGAAAAGAATTCATGAAGAAAAAGAGAGCATGACAGGAAAGAGGAACCAAAAATCTACCTAACAGCAAACTAGAAAGCTCCTGCGGTTCCAAAAACAGGAGGGTCCTTTAATTTCATAACCGCAGTGCCCCACTGCGGGAGACTCCATATGCATCGAATACTTGCTACACAGATATTGAACGGGAACTTCTCCACATTAACCATGCACAAGAATATTATGTGCTGCTTGCAGGTGATTTTAACGCCCATGTGGGTAAAGAAAGTGATGTACCAAGCGACGAAAATTATGATGTCTTGCAGTTTTTAAATATGCCACTACCATCAGACAGTACAACACCTCGACTGTGTGATATTGGAATAAATGAAATAAGATGCTCGCAAGACAATCATCGTGTGAATAACTTTGGAAATGCCTTGCTCAACTTTTGTCGTACCAATACAATGTGCATTTACAATGGAAGAATGGGTGTGGATAAAAATGTCGGTGATATCACAAATGTTAAAGCAAAAAGTACTGTCGATTATGTTATTAGTGATGTTGAGCTCATGTTGTCAGTGGTCAGTTTTGAAGTTGTTGATTTTGACCCGTTTCTTTCTGATATACACTGCCCGCTTGCGGTCAGTTTCCACATGGCTATTTGCACTGATAACAATAATGAAGATGTCAATATACAATCTGAAAACACTGATTTGGTTTCAAAACGTTGTGATAGCAACCAGAGTAAAATAAGTTGGTGCAAAGATGCAGCCACAAAAGTTGCTTCTTACATAAATGAGGAAGATATCTTCTCATTGCAAACCCTACTTGATAATGACGTGGGAATTGCTACCCTCAATGAAAAATTGAAATCCAAAATGCTTAAATGCTGTGAAAAATGTGATTTGCTTAAACCAATCCGAATTGGGAAAAAACAAAAAATGCGACCGAAAAACAAACGAAAGCCTTGGTTCAATGAGGAATGTAAACAAAAACGGAAATTTTTCACATGAAACGCAGTGTGTACCATGATAGCAAATCGGATGATGATCTTGAAGCAATGAATGAGGCCAGTAGACAATTCAATTCTGCACGTAGAAAAGCGCAAAAGAAACATAGAAATTGTATTATCAAGGAATTGCAGAGTGCAAAAAAATTTAACCCAAGGAAATTCTGGGGAATCATTAATAATAGAAACAAAACCGTGAATCCAGATGTCTCCACTCAAGAACTTTAAAGACCACTTTGAAAAGCTTGGCAAAAATTCTGAACAAGCAACTGATGACATTACTGACTCAACTTTAGATGACCTTTTACAGAACTTTTCTGCAACAGAAGAAGCTGATTTTATTCTGAATAAAGACTTTACCTCACTGGAACTTGTTCCAATTGTGAAAAAACTAAAAAATAATAAAGCACCTGGTGTTGATGGAATAATCAATGAAATAATTGTCCATACATTTGATAAATTGCAACATTTCTGGTGTTGTCTTTTCAATAAGATTCTTCACAGTGGAGAAATGCCCGATGAGTGGCTGAATGGTATGATCATACCCATATACAAGAAGAAAGGCGATAAAAAAGATCCTGGTAACTATAGAGGCATTACTCTCCTGTCTTGTAGTGCAAAATTTTTCACTGCAGCACTTAATGATAGATTACTCTAAAGCATTCAATATCTTGTCAGAAAATCAAGCCGGGTTCAGACCATCACACTCCACTACAGACCATATTTTTGTGTTGAAATCTCTTTGCGACATTATTCGTAACAGAAAAAAGAAATTGTTTTGCGCATTTGTGGACTATGAAAAGGCATTCGATAAAGTCTGGCACACTGGTTTGTGGATAAAATTAAGTCGGTGTGGTGTGGGTGGTAATTTCTTGAAAGTGCTAATGAACATGTATAGAAATATTACGTCATGTGTCTCATCTAATGGTGTGACATCAGAGTCCTTCCCCATATTCCAAGGAGTTCGCCAAGGGGAAAATCTTTCCCCGTTCCTGTTTGCTCTGTATGTTAATGACCTTGAAGAATACCTGAAATCCAAAGGCTGCTCACCTGTTGATATGGGACTAGACTTTGATGATAGATTCACTTCGTATTTAAAGATGTTGTTGATTTTGTATGCTGATGATACTGTGATTTTTGCAGATACTGAACACAGCCTTCAAAAAATGTTGGATAACCTAGAAGTATACTGCAATGATTGGAAACTGAAAGTGAACTGCTCTAAAACCAAAGTCATGATTTTCTGTGGAAAGAAAGCAAACTACCAGTTTCCCTTTAAGTTCCAAAACCAGAAACTTGATCATGTCTCATCGTTTAAGTACCTCGGCTTAACATTTAATTTTAATGGAAACTTCAAAGTAGGCATTAAACTTCTTAAAGATCAAGCCCGAAAAGCAATGATGTCCCTCCTTAGAAAGAGTAGACAACTGGATCTCCCAATCAAAACCCAGCTGGAACTTTTCCAAACACTAGTCACACCTATCTTGACCTATAGTTGTGAAGTATGGGGTTACACAGGAATAGAAATAATTGAAACTCTCCAACTTGAATTCTGCAAGTACTTACTACACCTGAAAAAGTCCACACCAAACTGCATGGTCTATGGGGAAACTGGACAGTATCCCTTGTATATCCATGTTTACTGTAGGATGGTTACATTTTGGCATAAATTGATAACAGACCTTACTTGTAGTAAAAAATATTCGTGCCAGATGCTACGCACTCTCAATGAGTGTGCCAAATATGATGTGTACAAGAGTGAGTGGCTAAAAAAGATAGAATCTATTCTAAATGATTGTGGTTTCATTTGTGTGGTTATTCCTCAATTCCGTGTCAACCAATTGGCTGGCAAATACTCTTGCGCAAAAGCTCAAAGACATCTATATACAAGACTGGACCAAGGCCTGTAATGAATGCAGTAAGGCTGATAATTATTCACTCTTCAAGATGAATTTTCATTATGAGAGCTATCTCGATAAACTACCTAATTGCTACAAAATCGCTCTAACAAAATTTAGAACGAGTAACCACAAGCTTCCAATTGAGAAAGGCAGATACACCAACCTCCCAAAGTATGAAAGAGTCTGCACAAAGTGCAACCTAAATAGAGTTGGAGACGAATTTCACTTTCTTTTGGAATGCCCTGCCTTAGCTGAAATCCGTGAGAAATTCATTCCCCCTCATTTTAGACAACATCCCAACTTTTTCAAGTATTCTAATCTCATGACCACCCCGAATCAAAAAAAGCTGCTAAACCTGGGTAAATTTGTGGCAGAGGGCTTTAAACTTTATAAGTAAGCTGCATAAGGAAAGACTTCAGCGGGTTTTTTTCCCCCACTGCATGGGATTAAAAATCAGTGTACAATGTGTAAATATATACTTTTTCTGTGAATGTGTGTGTGCGTGTGTACACGACTATACCTAAATGTGCCAACTGAAAATATGTGACATCATGCAATTGAAGATCTTGTCAGTCAATTTTTCCCCTGTAAAGAAAAAGACCTAGCAAACATGACATCCTACTGCATGTGCTTTACGCTCTCGCTGAACAACTGCATGCTACATTCTTTGGTTTCCAGTTTTATGTCACGTCACGCAAGAGGTTGCGACGCTGTGATGCATCAACACATGCAAATTGTTGCGAACAAAGCTCTCGTAGTACGGTACAAGGGAAGCAACTCCTCAAGGCAGAGTACCAGTGACACAAATTTTCTTTTCAACTATTGCTTCCCTTGGATGTGTTCATTTGTAGGGAAGGTGTGTGTGTGAGGGGTGTGCAGCGTCTTACAATTTGAATCTCTTTGTTATTTAATCTAGTCTTACCGTGCAGTATTTCAGTTTTATTTGTTTTTGTCACTCACTCCAACTTTGATTTTTCTCTATAACATTTTGACACTGATATGTATGATCGATGTCACAAATGCATGTTGATCTTTTAAATTGCTCTTGATCTGTTTATACTTGTTTCTTCCTCCCAAAATCTCTTTTTCGTTTACATCATAACCATGTTTTCGCTTCATGCCATCTTTCCATTTGTACTTTTGCATGTTCATTAAGTGTAAATTGTTTTCACTATGTGGCTCAAAAGAGCTTTTTGTGAATAAAAACTGTTCAAACTGTTCAAACTGGTTTCGTTCCGTTTGAGAATAATTTTTGGTGGGGGTATATCGGGATATTGCCTTAATTCCTTTGTAATTTAAAAATTAAAAAACACCATGAAAAATCATTATCGACGATCGCGAATCTGCTTATATCAATATTACATTACAAAAAGCTCCAAATATGTAAACAAAAAACCAAAAATAATCGGTTCAGACAAGGAAACTCAAGGCCGAACTCATTTTGACCTGAGTTCATGATGAGAACGTAGACTGATACTGAGTGATATAGTGTTGCTGCCGCTCTGCTGTAGTATCTTCACAGTATTTTCTCACGTTTAACCAAGTTTTAAGTCACAGAAAAAAAAAATAGGGGAGTTATGATGCATTTTCGAAGTGCTAGGCATCCTTCGCATGCGGCATATGTTCGTACTGTAAATGGATCAATTCAATTCAAAATCTTACCTAGTTTGATGCTTTGTGTGCAGGATGTTAGCGTTTCTGCCAACGTTCAACGTGACTTCAAGGTGGAACGCGCCGGTGAATCTCGGTGAATCTCGGACAACTGAGCTTGCGCGGCCATCTCGGAGATGATTTCGGCTTGCAAAGCAGCGCTTGAGAAAATGGCCGGGAGCTCCGAAGTCTTTCTGCGCTGGAGACTGCAAAAGAAATGTGTGGGGTCGGTCCTCTACCTCGGCTCGTGTGTGCAGCTGGCGTTTGTGAAGCTGGCCTTCTCTTGTGTTTGATTGGACGATGGGAGGCTGTGTGGAGTACACGTTGTCTCTGACACGGCACACACACGCGCGCTCGTACTTATGGAAAGCCGTTTGGCTCATAACTATTACAGCTGTGATTTAAAATAAATACACCTGTATCACTGGGCGAAAAGTCACGTTTTGGCACTATAACGTGGCATATAACATGAAACATGAAGTTAATCAACTGAATTTTGTGGCATTATACCTGTGCGATTCACATCAAGTTAGAAAAACTGCCGTAACGCAATAAAATCCCTGGGATTTTAGCGCGGTGCAAAACACAGTAAAACATCGAGTTTTGGTGTCTGCGTTTTGGACGTTTTCGCTACATTAACGCACGGCGATTCACGTCGTGTTAAACGCGTTTCAGCAGTGCGCAAAACACCACGAAACCTGTGGAGTTACGATAAGTTTTTCTGGTTTCTAAAACTTGATGTTAGAGTGTTGTTTTGATGGATTATTCTGCGTTTTCATCAGCCTGGTGCCGAACCTGCAGAATCAGACGATTATCGGCTCCCTCTCTCTGCATTTTTCATTTAAGCAATGTATTGTATGTAAATTGATGATATGTTCTTACTTTCATTTCTATTATAATCATGTAGCAGTAGTTTGTTTTCTTTACTTGCTTATTCTTTAGCAATTTTAGACTAGTCCCTCTTTAGGGCGAGGGCCAGATGTAAAAAAGCAGATCACTGCTTACTCTATTACCCTCGTAAAATAAAGAATTGTTCTTGTTCTTGTTCTTGTTCTTGTTCTCTAGTTTCTCTCTCAGCACGGTCACACACACACACACACACACACACACACACACACACACACACACACACACACACACACACTGCACATACATCATACACACACACACCGTCACACACATTCACACTGTCACTGCACACGGCACACACACATGCACACACCGTCACATGCACACACACACACACACACACACACACACACACTGTGACTGACACTGACTGACCGTCACACACACACACACACACACGGGCACACTCAGTGACACACATACACACCCCTTGAACTGACACACACACACGCACACACAACTGAACACACACACACTGATCATCAGTTTATAAATGTGAAAAAAAAGTGCAGTGCACAAACATTTTTGGGGGTATCTCTTATTTTCTCTATAATTATGAGCCTTGTCACAGTACAGTGTACACGAGAGACTGCATTGCCCGTGCGTTGAGCAGAGAAAGTAGGTCATTCTCAGCTGACTATTTAGCGCGGTCAGATTTTAGTTTTCTTCTATATTCCTTTCCACTTTTGCTGGGGTACTGGCCGAGTTAATCGTTTTCCCATGTGTGTGGGACCTGTAAGGAATTCGAAGCGGCAACGGACCACAGATAGGCCTTTGTTCTACTCCCCCCCCCCCCCCCCCCTCCCCGAAACATCCGTCCGAGATGGTGGCTACTGACTGGACTTGCAACTTTCTCAACTTGTACAGTACGAACTGCAGTGACTCGAATTTGAGTTTTGGGATTTCTCTTGCTCTACCTTTTCTGATAATGTTTTACTTAGCTCGTGTTTAGATGCAATACATACTGTCTCTTTACATTTAGTCAAGTTTTGACTAAATGTTTTAACATAGAGGGGGAATCGAGACGAGTGTCGTGGTGTGTGTGTGTGTGTGTGTGTGTGAACTCAGAACTCAGAACTCAGAACTCATTTAATTGTCATAAAAACACAGTAAAGGGTTTATCAGACACGAAGTGGATATTTGTAAAGACAAGAAGAAATATCGTCCATGGAGCAGTGATTACAACATTGTTATGTATCTGTAGTTATGTCATTATTGCGTATAATCATGCAGTTGCATTTTATAATAAATACACCTGTATTTATTTCTTAAACGTATACAATAAGTATACATTAATAATTACAGGTGTATTTTTTTTATTAATAACAGGGGTATTTATTATAAATTATTCCCCCCTCTGCTTCTTTACCTCTGTAAACTTGTAGAGCTAGTTATTTTTCGATAATGACCCAGCAACCATACAAATAACGAGCCAGCAACAGCCTGAATCCTCGATAGTGCAATGGGTTGAGAAGCTGTTCTGTTTTGGTACTACTTTTGCGACTGAAAAGTTCCGAACGCTCTATACGTACGAAATATACATCTCTGGAGCAAACAATACACACATACCGCATTTAAATTAACAACTACAGGCCTGAACACATGAATCTCCATATAAAATCCATGAGTTAGGTTGTTTTCTGAATCTAGATCTGCTGTGCACACACCGTTCATCACAAGCAAATTCCCAAGGCAAGTAACTCATACTCTTGCCGACAAGAGTAGTTCCCCTTCTTTTAACGCAGTTTCTTCGACAACACTGATTGCAATCCGACGGTCAGTTTTCAACAATATTTCATTTTATAAACAGATCACACGCAACCAAATGCACACATCTCATCAATTTAAACAACATAAAGCGGTTTCATACACTATTTTCCCCAGAAAACTGAACTTCATACAGTAATTAACGTTGGAACACGGGTGCAAAAGTTCGTCTGCTAGTCCCATTTGACGAAAGAACATTATCTTAAGCGATACTAAAACATAAAAAGAACACACAATATCTGCCTTTACCGCCACAGCAGAATAACAGCATATCTGTGTACTTGATTTTAGTCCAAAACAGGGAAACTGACAAGAAGTGTAAACAGAATGGAATGATTTGCACGGAACTATACAACCGCGCATTAATCGATCGCCTGCGCAGGTTGACTGGTTGAGTGATTCGGATTCGATCAAACTTTCGCACAAAAACTCCTGTTTTCTTTGAATAACTGAAGAAAGGAGGAATAAAGAGGTTACACACCTCGTCTCAGTGATTATTAAAAATAATGGTCTCAGTTCGCGGTCATGAAAAAGCTCGCTGAAGCTCGCATTTTTCATGATCCGCAAACTTCGACCATTATTTTTAATAATCACTGAGACTCGGCATGTAACCTCTACTTACAGGTGTATTTATTTTTAAATACAGGTGTATTTATTATAAAATACAGGTGTAATTAATAATAAATACACCTGTATTTAATAATAAATACACCTGTATTTAAAAATAAATACACCTGTATTTAATAATAAATATAGCTGTATCTAAAAATAAATACACCTGTATTTAATAATAAATACACCTGTATTTAACAATAAATTCACCTGTATTTAAAAATAAATACACCTGTATTTAATATTATTCCCCCCTCTGCTTCTTTACCTCTGTAAACTTGTAGAGCTAGTTATTTTTCGATAATGACCCAGCAACCAAACAAATAACGAGCCAGCAACAGCCTGAATCCTCGATAGTGCAATGGGTTGAGAAGCTGTTCTGTTTCGGTACTACTTTTGCGACTGAAAAGTTCCGAACGCTCTAATGTACGAAGTATACATTTCTGGAGCAAACGATACAAACATACCGCATTTAAATTAACAACTACAGGCCTGAACACATGAATCTCCATATAAAATCCATGAGTTCGGTTGTTTTCTGAATCTAGATCTGCCGTGCACAAACCGTTCATCACAAGCAAATTCCCAAGGCAAGTAACTCATACTCTAGCGACAAGAGTAGTTCCCCTTCTTTTAACGCAGTTTCTTCGACAACACTGACTGCAATCCGACGGTCAGTTTTTTAACAATATTTCATTTTATAAACAGATCACACGCAACCAAATGCACACATCTCATCAATTTAAACAACATAAAGCGGTTTCATACACTATTTTCCCCAGAAAACTGAACTTCATACAGTAATTAACGTTGGAACACGGGTGCAAATGTTCGTCTGCTAGTCCCATTTGACGAAAGAACATTATCTTAAGCGATACTAAAACATAAAAAGAACACACAATATCTGCCTTTACCGCCACAGCAGAATAACAGCATATCTGTGTACTTGATTTTAGTCCAAAACAGGGAAACTGACAAGAAGTGTAAACAGAATGGAATGATTTGCACGGAACTATACAACCGCGCATTAGTCGATCGCCTGCGCAGGTTGACTGGTTGAGTGATTCGGATTCGATCAAACTTTCGCACAAAAACTCCTGTTTTCTTTGAATAACTGAAGAAAGGAGGAATAAAGAGGTTACACACCTCGTCTCAGTGATTATTAAAAATAATGGTCTCAGTTCGCGGTCATGAAAAAGCTCGCTGAAGCTCGCATTTTTCATGATCCGCTAACTTCGACCATTATTTTTAATAATCACTGAGACTCGGCATGTAACCTCTACATAAATACACCTGTATTTAATAATAAATACACCTGCATAAATCAGTTATCTGGGACATGCTGATCTTTCTTAACCCAGTGTGGGATTTTCAGTGGGGCGACCACCCCCAACCCAGCGCGTCACCGGGTGGCGGATAGGGGAACGGTCTTCAGATATGGAGATCAGCCGCTTGCGGCCGCGGACCAAACTGGCTCCGGGTGGGATCCCGGAAAATCCTCCCCCCTGTGCTCTCAGGGTAGGACGTACGGGCCATGAGCTAAGGGTGAGGTAACCCCGACAGAAAACCCCGAATGCTGAAGACGGAGGACCCGGGCCGCACGGCGCATTCTAACAAACCATGGGTACACGCACTTACGCAAATGATGACACAATCAACCAGCACAGATGGAAATGGCGCTCGCCCATTGAGGACCCCCCAGGGTGGAGCAGCGTCGGGTCCCATGCCTCAAAGGGACCCAGCCCCAACTAGTTGGAGAAAACGACAACATTTATCACCAGTGCTGGACTGATTGTGTAACCTCTGCGAACGCCAAGAAGAAGAAGAAGAAGAAGAATCTGTTATTAGTCACGTGGTTAAGCGACTAAAAAACTTGGACTGGGAATCCACATGAAAAACACTAAGCTTATAAGCGTCTTCATCGCCTCACCGCCTTTTGACAGAACAGCTTAAGAGGGGGCGGGGGCGGCAAATGTCCCGGATGTTTTGGAAGGTTTGCGGGTGCAGTTTAACGCTGCTGCCCAGGCTCGCTGAGCACTGGGAGGGGGGGGGGGGGGGGCAGGGGAGGGGGGAGGGGGGGTAAGTTAATTGTTTTATCAGACGAATTCGGTTCTTGTGACGTATTCCCCACGATCTACTCTGAGTCAGTGGGGCATCCACATCCAGATCTAATCAACTTGAATTTGAACTTGAACGGAGGCCTGTGCGCGTTTTTGACCAAAGATGCAAAATGTTGGAATTAGGCGCTATATCGTGTTATCGGTAATCTTGAACTTTAGAGTGTTAAATTCATAGCTGGTAATCTTGAACTTTAGCGTGTTAAATTCATAGCTCATAATTCAGAGGCATTTAAGTCTCCAAATTTGTAGAACCTGTACTTGTAATCATAACAAGTCATTTTAGATCCCTTTGAAGTTACGGAATGAACTCCGATGAACTGTACGAATGCATTTCGTTTACATGGGTCAAAGAAAGAATTATCCGTGTGACCGGACAAGGGAGACAACTCTTTCGTGTAGATGATGTCCCATGGTTAACATTGTCGCTTTGCAAGTCGTACATTTTCCGATTCAAGTTTTAATTTGTTACAGCTGTATTTATTAAATACAGGTGTATTTATTATTAATACACACAGGTGTATTTAAAATTAATTACAGGTGTATTTAAAAGAAATGACAGGTGTAATTATTTTTAAATACAGCTGTATTTATTATTAAATACAGGTGTATTTATCATAAAATACCGGTGTATTTAATGACAAATACAGCTGTATTTAAAAATAATTACAGGCGTATTTATTATCAAATACAGGTGTATTTATTTTTAAATACAGGTGTAATTATTTTTAAATACAGCTGTATTTATTATTATTTATTTTAAATTACAGCTGTAATAGTTATGAGCCAAACGGCTTTCCATACGTACTCCCCGAGACGGCAGCTGTTTCACTTACTACAGAACTGGACCGTGATAAGAAAAGGTCCAGGCAATGGATCAAGACGCAACGATTTTAAAGCCTTCGCAAAAGCTGATCGGTTCTAAACGCAGGAGAATCAAGTCTGCATTGTTCGGGTACCCAAACACTGGACCGGGTAGAAAGTGGAGACACATGGTATGCCAACCGGTTCAAGATTGAAACAGCATAGTCTGGGGACAATAAACGTGTTCAGGCACACTCATTGGGTTAACAGGACATTTCCAGTATTTTACCGGAGAAAATCTCAAAATACCAAATTTGAAACGGACAAGCGGTCAGACATACAGATTCATATTCATGTAACCGGTTTTTCCTGATAAACCCAATATATTCACTGTGCCGGGTTTTACACTTTGTTTGGCATGTTGGTGTGACAGAGTCGCCGGTTTTTGTCAGAGACAAAATACCAACTGGGAAAATGGCAAGCGCGAACTATGACGGCTCACTAGTGCAAAAACCTGGGGTTACCATTATCACATGAAAATTACTAATTAACACTGTCAGTTAGCGTTTTCACGTGTTGATTACTAATTTTCACGTGAAAATTACTACTTTTCAGTTTTGGCTCTAGCAATCCGCCAGTAAGCGAGCCAAAACTGAAAATGTTCACGTGAAAATTAGTAATTAACACGTGAAAATTAGTAATTCTCACGACATAATTGTAATGTTCTCGTAAAAATTAGTCATTTTCACGTGTTAATTAGTAATTTTCACCTTATAATTACAATAATATAGTTCTTGCACTATTAAGCCGCCATAGCGAACCCTAAAATCAAAGGCCACTTACACATGATGATTACCAGAATCAAGCTGTGTATGCACGAGTATCAGAAATCAACGAGTACTACAGAGTTGCGACACTGTTGTAAATTAACCAGGGATTAAAGCTTGAGGGTTAGCTAATCTTCGCCAGGGTTGACTCACGAACTGACCGGTGTAACGCGTTCAGCTTTCCCTCGGCATTCAGCTTTCTGATTCGGCCTTGTTGATCTTGAATAAAATCCACACTGAAAAGCCCCCCCTCCCTTCCGTAGTATATTGTACTGATGATCTAGATTAGGTTATTTTACATGTATGGGGGTCTAATTCGTTCAACCAAATTGTTTTCATTTATACTTAGAAATTTGCTTCTTCCTAAAATTCCTTCCCTTCTCATTCAAGGGACGTAACCACTCGGTGCACGTTTTCGAAGAAATTGAATTTTGGAGTGAAATCTATTAAAGTCAAGTTCACCCGGGCCACCAATTAACTTCACTTGCAAGAAACTCACATGCTTTTCTTCTTTAAATAACAGTACTTAATTTTAATTTGACCAGAAAACAACATTTCAGTCTCGAGTTTTTATCGAATGAGAAAGCTGAATGCCGGGGGAAAGGTTAATTCACAACACCGATTGAAACAGCTGTGTCGCAGATAGGGTCTCACAGACGGAAAATGTGATGCATAAAATGTTCTCAATGAACTCGACAAAACATGGGAGGAACAGCTTCTTGTTTGAACGTTGTCATCTCCCAAAAGCGGCGTATGGCTGCCTGAATGGCGGGGTAAAAACGGTCATACACGTAAAACCCACTTGTGCAAAAACATGAGTGAACCCAACGTGGGAGTTTCAGCCCATGAGCGAAGAAGAAGAAAGTTAACAATACCATCAAGGTTTCATTAAATGTGCGTATTACATTTTACTTGATCTGAGTTGTGAGAGTAAATCTCAACTTGTATTGACCATGATAGGAGTGTTTGGTTTAAACAAGAGTTTGTTCAGAAAAGTGATTTACAATGCCAGGAAGGAGGGAGTGTGTGACCGTGCTTGTGACTAGGATAACGAATACGCACCTATAAACGTACACCTGAACGATGACTAAGCGTACTTTATTATTTGCTAATTTAGATAGATAGGAGTAGCTGTGGGTAGGAACAATATGTATTAACAAGTCGCGTAAGGCGAAAATAAATAATAATCTATCTATCTATCTATCTATCTATCTATCTATCTATCTATCTATCTATCTATCTATACATATAATAAAAGAGAGTGTCTGTCTGTGTGTCTGTGTGTCTGTGTGTCTGTGTGTCTGTGGTCGCCATACCTCAGAGATGGCAAGAGGCACGAACAAGATATTTTGCATGCACACTCCCTAGGTGCCGCAGATGTGCACCTGGGTTTTAGTTTCTCCAGACATTGTTTCCTTCCTCGGATAATGACCCTCCCCATCTATCAATACAGTCTACATAGTGCAAGGGAGGTAAGTCATGCTTTGTCACCCACGGAAGGGAGGTAATTCTCATCAAACCAGTATACCTGTCATTCTCAAGGGTGACCCCCCCCCCCCACACACACACACACTAACCCTGCCCCCTGCTCCCCCTCCCGAGTGTCTGTCTGTGTGTCTGTCTGTCTGTGGTCGCCATACCTCTGAGATGGCAAGAGGCAGGAACAAGATAGTGTGCACGTACACTCCCTAGGTGCCGCAGATGTGCACCTGGGTTTTAGTTTCTTGATTCATTGTTTCCTTTCTCAGATTATGGACCTCCCATTTATTGAATACAGCCTATATGGTGCAAGACCAGTTCAGTGCCTACTGTTCACCTGTAGCAAGCACATCATGCCAGTGATATTAGAGACTTGCTATTGCTCCTATGAGGGGAAGAAATGAAGAATGAAAAATTAACTGGACAGTTCCGGAAATTTCTAGAAGGTAAGGGAGATAACTGTTCACCTGTAGCAAGCACATCATGCCAGTGATATTAGAGACTCGCTATAATTGCTCCTATGAGGGGAAGAAATGAAGAATGAAAAATTAACTGGACAGTTCCGGAAATTTCTAGAAGGTAAGGGAGATAACTCTTTTTTGTCTGTGGTCGCCATACCTCTGAGATGGCAAGAGGCAGGAACAAGATAGTGTGCACGTACACTCCCTAGGTGCCGCAGATGTGCACCTGGGTTTTAGTTTCTTGATTCATTGTTTCCTTTCTCAGATTATGGATCTTCCATTTATTGAATACAGCCTATATGGTGCAAGACCAGTTCAGTGCCTACTGTTCACCTGTAGCAAGCACATCATGCCAGTGATATTAAAGACTCGCTATTGCTCCTATGAGGGGAAGAAATGAAGAATGAAAAATTAACTGGACAGTTCCGGAAATTTCTAGAAGGTAAGGGAGATAACTCTTTTTTTGTATCCAAACAAAGGAGGTAAAGCTAATGATAATGGGATAGCGAGCGTCTTGAATTGCTACAGGGCTCCGCTTACTCCCGGGCGAAGCCGGGCTTAACTGCTAGTATACATATAATAAAAGAGAGTGTCTGTCTGTGTGTCTGTCTGTCTGTCTGTGGTCGCCATACCTCTGAGATGGCAAGAGGCAGGAACAAGATAGTGTGCACGTACACTCCCTAGGTGCCGCAGATGTGCACCTGGGTTTTAGTTTCTTGATTCATTGTTTCCTTTCTCAGATTATGGACCTCCCATTTATTGAATACAGCCTATATGGTGCAAGACCAGTTCAGTGCCTACTGTTCACCTGTAGCAAGCACATCATGCCAGTGATATTAGAGACTCGCTGTTGCTCCTATGAGGGGAAGAAATGAAGAATGAAAAATTAACTGGACAGTTCCGGAAATTTCTAGAACGTAAGGGAGATAACTCTTTTTTGTCTGTGGTCGCCATACCTCTGAGATGGCAAGAGGCAGGAACAAGATAGTGTGCACGTACACTCCCTAGGTGCCGCAGATGTGCACCTGGGTTTTAGTTTCTTGATTCATTGTTTCCTTTCTCAGATTATGGACCTCCCATTTATTGAATACAGCCTATATGGTGCAAGACCAGTTCAGAGCCTACTGTTCACCTGTAGCAAGCACATCATGCCAGTGATATTAGAGACTCGCTGTTGCTCCTATGAGGGGAAGAAATGAAGAAAGAGAAAATTAACTGGACAGTTCCGGAAATTTCTAGAAGGTAAGGGAGATAACTGTTCACCTGTAGCAAGCACATCATATTAGTGATATTAGAGACTTGCTATTGCTCCTATGAGGGGAAGAAATGAAGAATGAAAAATTAACTGGACAGTTCCGGAAATTTCTAGAAGGTAAGGGAGATAACTCTTTTTTGTCTGTGGTCGCCATACCTCTGAGATGGCAAGAGGCAGGAACAAGATAGTGTGCACGTACACTCCCTAGGTGCCGCAGATGTGCACCTGGGTTTTAGTTTCTTGATTCATTGTTTCCTTTCTCAGATTATGGACCTCCCATTTATTGAATACAGCCTATATGGTGCAAGACCAGTTCAGTGCCTACTGTTCACCTGTGGCAAGCACATCATGCCAGTGATATTAGAGATATTGTATCCAAACAAAGGAGGTAAAGCTAATGATAATGGGATAGCGAGCGACTTAAATTGCTACAGGGCTCCGCTTACTCCCGGGCGAAGCCGGGTTTAACTGCTAGTACATATAATAAAAGAGAGTGTCTGTGTGTCTGTCTGTCTGTCTGTGGTCGCCATACCTCTGAGATGGCAAGAGGCAGGAACAAGATAGTGTGCACGTACACTCCCTAGGTGCCGCAGATGTGCACCTGGGTTTTAGTTTCTTGATTCACTGTTTCCTTTCTCAGATTATGGACCTCCCATTTATTGAATACAGCCTATATGGTGCAAGACCAGTTCAGTGCCTACTGTTCACCTGTAGCAAGCACATCATGCCAGTGATATTAGAGACTCGCTGTTGCTCCTATGAGGGGAAGAAATGAAGAATGAAAAATTAACTGGACAGTTCCGGAAATTTCTAGAAGGTAAGGGAGATAACTCTTTTTTTGTCTGTGGTCGCCATACCTCTGAGATGGCAAGAGGCAGGAACAAGATAGTGTGCACGTACACTCCCTAGGTGCCGCAGATGTGCACCTGGGTTTTAGTTTCTTGATTCATTGTTTCCTTTCTCAGATTATGGACCTCCCATTTATTGAATACAGCCTATATGGTGCAAGACCAGTTCAGTGCCTACTGTTCACCTGTAGCAAGCACATCATGCCAGTGATATTAGAGACTCGCTGTTGCTCCTATGAGGGGAAGAGATGAAGAATGAAAAATTAACTGGACAGTTCCGGAAATTTCTAGAAGGTAAGGGAGATAACTGTTCACCTGCAGCAAGCACATCATGCCAGTGATATTAGAGACTCGCTATTGCTCCTGTGAGGGGAAGAAATGAAGAAAGAAAAATTACCTGGACAGTTCCGGAAATTTCTAGAAGGTAAGGGAGATAACTCTTTTTTGTATCCAAACAAAGGAGGTAAAGCTAATGATAATGGGATAGCGAGCGTCTTAAATTGCTACAGGGCTCCGCTTACTCCCGGGCGAAGCCGGGCTTAACTGCTAGTAATAATAATAAAGATAGCTTATATAGCGCCGCTTCACAAATTTAACTATGCTCTTAGCGCTGTACATCGAGATATAACAATTTCAATAATATAAATACAAAGATGATATTATAATAATTCACATTTACAAATATCACTCACGTGCATACATCCTCGTGCACACCACGCACATACACACTCCCACTCATTAACAAGTGCAATATTTAGTCAAGTAGCTGTCGAACTCACAGAATGAAACTGAACGCAATGCCATTTTTCAGCAATACCGTATATACTCGTAGCATCGTCAGTCCACCGCTCATGGCAAAGGCAGTGAAATTGACAAGAAGAGCGGGGTAGTAGTTGCGCTAAGAAGGATAGCACGCTTTTCTGTACCTCTCTTTGTTTTAACTTTCTGAGCGTGTTTTTAATCCAAACATATCATATCTATATGTTTTTGGAATCAGAAACCGACAAGGAATAAGATGAAAGTGTTTTTAAATTGATTTGGACAATTTAATTTTGATAATAATTTTTATATATTTAATTTTCAGAGCTTGTTTTTAATCCGAATATAACATATTTATATGTTTTTGGAATCAGCAAATGATGGAAAATAAGATAAACGTAAATTTGGATCGTTTTATAAATTTTTATATTTTTTTACAATTTTCAGATTTTTAATAACCAAAGTCATTAATTAATTTTTAAGCCACCAAGCTGAAATGCAATACCGAAGTCCGGGCTTCGTCGAAGATTACTTGACCAAAATTTCAACCAATTTGGTTGAAAAATGAGGGCGTGACAGTGCCGCCTCAACTTTCACGAAAAGCCGGATATGACGTCATCAAAGACATTTATCAAAAAAATGAAAAAAACGTTCGGGGATTTCATACCCAGGAACTCTCATGTCAAGTTTCTGCACTGGCCCCCTGCGTTATCAGAGACTCGGACAGATGATACCTAAACAATCCTCAGTGGCGGAGGGAAACTGGGCTGTGGCAGCTAATTGAATTAGAATGCTGCCTTTCTATGACGGCTTACTAGTGCCAAAACCTGGGGTTACCCATTATCACGTGATAATTACTCATTAACGCTGTCAGTTACTGTTTTCACTCGTTAGTTACTCATTTTCACGGGATAATTAGTTATTTTCACGGGAAAATGACTAATTTTTAGTTTTGGCACTAGCAATCCGTCAGGAAGTGAGCCGAAACTAAACATTAGTAATTAACAGGTGAAAGTAAGTAATTTTCCCGGGAAAATTAGTAATTAACACGTGAAAATGGTAATTATCAAGGGAAAATTAGTAATTTTCCCTTGATAATTACAATTATGAGGTTTTGGCACTAGTAAGCCCTTTGACGGCTTACTAGTGCCAAAACCTGGGGTTACCCATTATCACGTGATAATTACTAATTAACGCTGTCAGTTACTGTTTTCACCTGTTAGTTACTCATTTTCACGGGAAAATTACTAATTTTTAGTTTTGGCACTAGCAATCCGTCAGGAAGTGAGCCAAAACTAAAAATTAGTAATTAACAGGTGAAAGTTAGTAATTATTCCGGGAAAATTAGTAATTTTCCCGGGAAAATTAGTAATAAACACGTGAAAATTACAATTATGAGGTTTTGGCACTAGTAAGCCGTCATACCTTTCCCTACTCTTTCTTTTTCCAGTCTTTCTCGCTCTCTGTGGCAGCAGTGGCGTGCACAGACACAAGCATGTACGCACACCTTACATTCTAAACTGAAGACACTTTTTGTAACGAGTTGTGAGAATTGTGTGGAATTCTTCATAACTATATTTGCAAAAGTAGCACGCATTGTAAACACTATTTTGTGTTTACCATATGTTCTACTTTTGCAAGTAGGGTTTTTATAGTCTTACGCACCAGTCTACACAACTCGTTACAAAAAGTGGAACGCTTCTGTTTACACTATTTACAGTGTACAAACATACATGCAAACACAAACACACTTTCCCAGAGAGCGAAAAACACATGCACACAAAAACCGTTACTCACGTGCGGTGTGGGTGTTTGTGCGTTTTATCAGACGAATTCGGTTCTTGTGACGTATTCCCCACGATCTACTCTGAGTCAGTGGGGCATCCACATCCAGATCCACATCCCCATCCAGATCCACATCCACATCCACATCCACATCTAATCAACTTGAATTTGAACTTGAACGGAGGCCTGTGCGCGTTTTTGACCAAAGATATGCAAAATGTTGGAATTCGGTGCGAGAATTAGGCGCTATATCGTGTTATCTGCAGGTGTATTTAAAATTAATTACATGTGTATTTAAAAGTAATTACAGGTTTATTTATTATTAAATACAGGTGTATTTATTTTTAAATACAGGTATTTTTATCATAAAATACAGGTGTATTTAAAATCAATTACAGGTGTATTTAAAAATAATTACAGGTGTATTTATTATTAAATACAGGTGTATTTATTTTTAAATACAGGTGTAATTATTTTTAAATACAGGTGTATTTATTATTAAATACAGCTGTATTTATCATTAAATACAGGTGTATTTATTTTAAATTACAGCTGTAATAGTTATGAGCCAAACGGCGTTCCATATACGTACTCCCCGAGACGGCAGCTGTTTCACTTACTGCCATGCGTTGCTCGGAATCACAATAGCCCGCTCAGAGAAAAGTCACCCCCCGCGGGTTAGGGGGGTTGGGACGAGAAAGAATTTACCCGATGCTACCCAGCATGTCGTAAGAGGCGACTAACGGTTCTGTTTCTCCTTTTACATTTACCCTTCTTAAGCGTTTCTTGTATAGAATATAGTCAATGTTTGTAAAGATTTTAGTCAAGCAGTATGTAAGAAATGTTAAATCCTTTGTACTGGAAACTTGCATTCTCCCAGTAAGGTCATATATTGTACTACGTTGCAAGCCCCTGGAGCAATTTTTTGATTTATAGTGCTTTTGTGAACAAGAAACAATTAACAAGTGGCTCTATCCCATCTCCCCCTTTCCCCTATCCCCCCCCCCCCCCCCCCCTTTCCCCGTCGCGATATAACCTTGAATGGTTGAAAACGACGTACCAAATAAAGAAAAGTAAAGAGAAAAGTCGCTCTGGATTGGTCTATGCAACGGGCTCACAACGAGGCAAATCGCTTCACGATGGCGACGAAGAAAGCACGATTGCTGCAAGATATGAAAAAAAGTTGTACTTCTTAAACTAGTAGACGATTCGGTCAGTGAAATCGTCAGAGAGAATGTAGTTATGATGGGAAATTTAGCTGGGGTAGTCCCTGAACCTTGAAAAGCGGTGGATCCCTCGGGTCACGTCGAAAACCACGCCGAGAAGATCGAAACACGCTACACGGCATCGCAGTTGTAAACACCGCCGCCATCTTGGATAACGCGGCGGGCGGTGGGCGAGCATAACCGATGTGTTTCCTTCTATTATAGTTGTCACCACCCCGCTCTAACGTCTAAGGACCGACCTAACAGCTTGTGTAACGACTTTGTCAGACAAAGCCAAGCCTCTCAGTCAGCGTAACGCATGACCGAAAGAACCGCTGAGAGAGAGGTGTGATGGTTGGGTGGGCTGAGTAAACATCACAAACCAATAATCGAGAAAACAAGCTCACGTGACCAACATACACCGTTCAATTCAGTCAGAATAGACAGTCTTTTGGACAGAAGAGCAGTGGAGATCGACATTGCGTCTACAAAGAAAAGAAAATATTTAACTCTCGAAAATCAAGTGAATGTTGTGAACAGACACAAAAAGGGAGAAACTGCCATCGTGATTGCAAAAAGTCTTGATGTTGGAAAATCGCAAATTCAACGAATTATCCAAGACAAAGAAAACATTCTGAAAAGGTGGGAAAGTCGTGACAAGGCAGTGAACGCACTCACCATGCACTGACATCATACGAAAGCAGCCACACAAACACAGCACAGAGGCAGAGGCAGGTGTGCAGATGCTTTGTGAGAATAAGCGTTGAAAACCAGTTTGAATTAAAAACAAGTCGCGTAAGGCAAAATTACTACATTTAGTCAAGCTGTGGAACTCACAGAATGAAACTGAACGTAGTCCGCCGCTAGTGCAAAAGGCAGTGAAAGTGACGAGCCTGTTTGGCGCGGCAGCGGTTGCGCTATGCTTCATAGCACGCTTTACTGTACCTCTCTTCGTTTTAACTTTCTGAGCGTGTTCTTAATCCAAACATATCATATCTATATGGTTTTGGAATCAGGAACCGACAAGGAATAAGATGAAAGTGTTTTTAAATCGATTTCGGAAATTTAATTTTGATCATAATTTTTTATAATTTTAATTTTCAGAGCTTGTTTTTAATCCAAATATAACATATGTATATGTTTTTAGAATTAGAAAATGACGAAGAATAAGATGAAATTGTTTTTAGATCGTTTAATAAAAAAAATAATTTTAATTACAAGTTTCCGATTTTTAATGACCAAACTCACTCCTTAGTTTTTACGCCACCAATTTGAAATGCAATACCAAACCCCGGCCTTCGTCGAAGATTGCTTTGCCAAAATTTCAATCAATTTAATTAAAAAATGAGGGTGTGACAGTGCCGCCTCAACTTTTACAAAAACCCGGATATGACGTCATCAAAGGTATTTATCGAAAAAAAGAAAAAAACATCCGGGGATATCATACCCAGGAACTCTCATGTCAAATTTCATAAAGATCGGCCCAGTAGTTTAGTCTGAATCGCTCTACACACACACACACACACACATACACCACGACCCTCGTCTCGATTCCCCACTCTATGTTAAAACATTTAGTCAAAACTTGACTAAATGTAAAAAAAACAGCAGATAGAGCCGCATGTCATAATCATTCTTCTTGTCTGGCTTTCTGCATGCCGATCTTGTGGCAGTGACTTTTCACTCTTCAGTCGGAAATACACTGTACACAACACCGCTCTCACTCTCCCTCACTGACTATACACCCTAAGCCGTGGCAACTGATCCTTGGAAATTGTTTGGAAGAGTACACCTCTCTATTTCTCCCCAATGCTCTTCCTGCTGACATGCAGTGACACCGGACACCCCCCTGAGTTTAGCCAGCTACCCCCCCCCCCCCCCCCCAGATCTCTCTCTCTCTCCCTCCCACCAGCCATGTATTGTTTGGTGCTGTGGCCAGAGAGGTGTCACCGGCTTATTGAGGCCAGCTGCACTGTTCACTCAGAGCAAAACTAGTTGACTGTGTCTAACTTTTGACAAAGCAACACATCTGAAGGGTTCACTCACTGGTCAAGGCTGCGGGGAAACAAGAGTATCTTGTCAATGAAAGACGTTACACACAGATACGCGATGCTGATAACGGTGGCCGATTTTTCACTCTCTTTCTCGGAGGGCCTTCATCATTGCAGGGACTGCTGTAAAGAATGCTTGCTCAGAAACTAACTCTTTTTGCATTGAAACATGCACCAGAACTGGTGGACACCATCGACAATGTCAAACCGATGAAATCGAAGTAGTTTGTTTGAGGAAACGGTCGTCAGCAACTCAAACTTCTCTGCTTTCTTTTTTTTAAGAAAATCCGAGGTGACTTTCTTTGTGGCCCCCTGACACCGCCCCCTCCCTCTGTTTGGACCCCCCTCCATAAGGACCGATTTTTGTCAACATTTTCATGGTCGCTAGAGGCTAACATTACCCAATATTGACGGACTGTGTGATGGTATCTTCGGAGGTCGAGATTTTGATATCACTGTCAAAACAGACCAATAGCAGAAGATATCGTCACACAGTCAGTCAATGTTAGATATATTGCTAATTCTCTGGACATTTTGTATTTACTGTAAAGAAATTACAAAAGTATTTGTCTCAATTTTGGCTGTTCCATATCCCTCCCTCTGATTATTATTTCTTTTTGTTCACTCTTTTCTTGTACTTTTCAGTATTTCAAAATGTCTTTTCTTTCAAAAAGTCTTTAGTCACTTGCTCAACTAAATTCTGGGATAATTACATTTTCATATATATTTGTTTGTTTTTAAATGTAGGTGTTTTTGTTTTTGAAGTGGGGAAGCAATAAAGAGGTCGTCAATATCAAAACTGACATCGACGGAAATGTCGTCGATATCACTTTTGCACTGAGCTCAGTTTTGCCCAATTGACCAATGGAAATCCAATATAGGTGGTTATTTGTTTTTTATATTTAGTCAAGTTTTGACTAAATATTTTAACATCGAGGGGGAATCGAAACGAGGGTCGTGGTGTATGTGCGTGTGTGTGTGTGTGTCTGTGTGTGTGTGTAGAGCGATTCAGACTAAACTACTGGACCGATCTTTATGAAATTTGACATGAGAGTTCCTGGGTATGAAATCCCCATACTTTTTTTCATTTTTTTGATAAATGTCTTTGATGACGTCATATCCGGCTTTTCGTGAAAGTTGAGGCGGCACTGTCACGCCCTCATTTTTCAACCAAATTGGTTGAAATTTTGGTCAAGTAATCTTCGACGAAGCCCGGACTTCGGTATTGCATTTCAGCTTGGTGGCTTAAAATTTAATTAATGACTTTGGTCATTAAAAATCTGAAAATTGTAAAAAAAAATAAAAATTTATAAAACGATCCAAATTTACGTTTATCTTATTCTCCATCATTTGCTGATTCCAAAAACATATAAATATGTTATATTCGGATTAAAAACAAGCTCTGAAAATTAAATATATAATATCTTCCATTGTTACATTTCGTCAAGTTATGACTAAATGTTTTAACATCGAGGGGGGAATCGAGACGAGGGTCGTGGTGTGTGTGTGTGTGTGTGTATGTGTGTGTGTGTGTGTGTGTGTGTGTGTGTGTGTGTGTGCGTGCATGCGTGTAGAGCGATTCAGACCAAACTACTGGACCGATCTTTATGAAATTTGACATGAGAGTTCCTGGGTATGATATCCCCATACTTTGTTTTCCATTTTTTTGATAAATTTCTTTGATGACGTGATATCCGGCTTTTCGTGAAAGTTGAGGCGGCACTGTCACGCCCTCATTTTTTTAACCAAATTGGTTGAAATTTTGGTCAAGTAATCTTCGACGAAGCCCGTACTTCGGTATTGCATATTTCAGCTTGGTGGCTTAAAATTTAATTAATGACTTTGGTCATTAAAAATCTGAAAATTGTAAAAAAAAAAATTATTTTATAAAACTATCCAAATTTACGTTCATCTTATTCTCCATCATTTGCTGATTACAAAAACATAGACTTATGTTATATTTGGATTAAAAACAAGCTCTGAAAATTAAATATATAAAAATTATTATCATTTTTTTTTTTCGAAATCAATTTAAAAAGACTTTCATCTTATTCCTTGTCGGTTCCTGATTCCAACAACATATAGATATGATATGTTTGGATTCAAAACACGCTCAGAAAATTAAAACAAAGAGAGGTACAGAAAAGCGTGCTATCCTTCTCAGCGCAACTACTACCCCGCTCTTCTTGTCAATTTCACTGCCTTCGCCATGAGCGGTGGACTGACGATGCTACGGTCTTGCTGAAAAATGGCATTGCGTTCAGTTTCATTCTGTGAGTTCGACAGCTACTTGACTAAATATTGTATTTTCGCCTTACGCGACTTGTTTTTCTTGTTCGTATTGTCATTAGAAGAGCTTGGGGAGACAAATGTCGTCGCATCCTTTTCTTGTCTGCAGAGGTGCCGCTGTCGGCCGCACTGTGTCTCTGTTTCCCTTGAACAAGGGGTACGTCTTCTGGATATGGGCAGCAGTCTATTTTACTTGGCCAAAGACTGTTTTCGGCAGAAAGAGAGAGAGAGAGAGAGAGAGAGAGAGAGAGAGAGAGAGAGAGAGAGAGAGAGAGAGAGAGAGAGAGAGAGGGAGAGAGAGGGAGAGAGAGACTGAGAGAGAGGAGCCAGTATTGTGTGTGTGTGTGTGTGTGTGTGTGTGTGTGTGTGTGTTTCCATTGGCGTTATTATCCAAAATAGTCAAGAGCTGACAGCTTAAATGCAACGGTGTACGATTTGATCCGCGGCATCTTGTAATCATTGACTTGCAGGCGTTTAGATCCAAGGCGTGCAGACACACGTGATAGGGTTTGCAAGAAAGGGAAATCATTCACAAAACTAGCAGATCAAGTGCGGAATTTTTATTTCCCCTGATTTCAATGGAGTAAAGTGGGGAGTGGGCGCTTACAAGGTACTATACCCTATGCACGGCTTTGGACTAAAAGTGGGGGGTGGGCGCTTACTCGATACTGGGCGCTTACAAGGTACTTTACGGTACTATCACAGAAAGACTACAAGGTACGTCACTCACCTTCGAGTCTTCTGTGTTCTTGGAGTCGCTTCCTGGGGAAAAATATTGTTCAAGACGGTTTGCCTCTTCCTACAGTCTGTGTAAGGTCAAAAAAATACAGTTGAATGATTGTTTGAACTGTATGTACCTTTAATTTTCAGTTTCCGTCCGTTGCAGGTTGTTTTTAACCATCATTTGGACGAATCTTCGTTTGCGAGCCGCTAACATCCACTTTGCGTCAAATCATGCATCCGCACCGAATATACATACCAGCGCTCATTGGTTAATAACAGGATATTCGATGATTATTTTCCCGTGGGTAACTTCCCTTTGCTGCACAATATTTACATATGTTTTAGACCAATGAGCGCAGGTATGCATATTCGGTGCGGATGCATGATTGCGGATGCAGAAACTCTCATGTAAAATTTCATAAAGATCGGTCCGGTAGTTTAGTCTGAATCGCTCTACACACACACACACACACGCACAGACAGACAGACAGACAGACAGACAGACAGACAGACACACACACACACACACACACACACACACACACACACGCACACACACACACACACACTCACTCACACATACACCACGACCCTCGTCTCGATTCCCCCTCTATGTTAAAACATTTAGTCAAAACTTGACTAAATGTAAAAAGTGTAAAATAGCTCATAATACAGTCTTGGGTTAGGGTTAGCATGCACGCTTTTTGCAGAATCAGTGACGCCACTCGCACACATGCACAGACAGATAGACACACGCCGTTAAACTCCACCGTATGTTTTACAAATCACGTAAATGCGCCCGATATTTAACTCATCATCTCCAAAGTGAAGGGATCTATTGAGAAAAAAAAATGTCATTACTTTTTTGTCACATCGTTTGGAAATTCGGGTCGCTTCCCGTCCCAGTGGAAAGCTAGCAGTAACAAAGTCGCGCTACCCCAAAGTCAAGGAATCTATTAGTCCCGTTTCGCCGTTATCCCATTTCACCCCCATCCTATTTCGCGACATTTCACAGGCCAAGTGTAAATTTACCATAGCTAGCTCCACATCCCATTTTGGCACAATCCCGTTTCGCCGTCATCCCATTTCGCCGCCATCCCTATTTCGCGACATTTTGGATTGTGGCAAACATGGGATTTGGCGTAAACGGAATGTGTCTTCCTAGTTGAATAGCGCAGTTTATCCCATGACCTGCCTCTTTGTCTCTGTTAGCTGAGGAGGTGATTATTCTGAATATTCCATCACAACCATTATGGATATCCCATCACAACCGAGTTTCGATCTCAACTGTCATTGGTCATTGTCTTTGATTTCAGAGTACAATTGAATAATTTATAGAGGTCATCTGCATATTCAGAGTTTACAGATGGACTACTTTTTTCAACATACGACTGAAATATTTTGTGGTGTCAAAGTCAATATCACGTATAGGTACAGGCCTACATGTGTCAATATTGAGAAAATAAAGAATACTTCATACGATACGCACATTCTGCATGGATTTAAAGAGCGGAGTCGAGATATTTCGCTGGCTGAAGCGACTGCATGGTCAAAGGCATGTTGAACGAGTATCGCGAGTGGGATCAAGGGCCGATACTCCCTAATTTTTACACAGACAGCCATCTACACAGAACCGTGAGAGAGAGAGAGAGAGAGAGAGAGAGAGAGAGAGAGAGAGAGAGACAGAGAGAGAGAGACAGAGAGAGAGAGAGAGAGAGAGAGAGAGAGAGAGAGAGAGAGAGAGAGAGAGAGCAATCAAAACACAACCCAGTCACCTGGTAGTTCGAAACCTCAATCTGAAACTGACATCGATTGTCGAAGGCATGCCTGCCGCGGTGCATAACTCTGGAAAAGTTGTCGTAGCTGGGAACCCGTTGAGATCCATTCCAACGCCAAAAAGAATATCAGAAGACTCACCATGAAGTCAAATCAAACGTTAGGTTTTCTCATTTGGTTATTTGCTTTGGCTTTAAATGTATTGCTTCGATTGATAGCTGAATCTGCTTGCAAACCTGCTGTTCAAGACTGTTCGAACTGTAGTCTGCTAGACGGGCTTGTGTGAATCCGAGTCGAGTCAACTGCGGGGTTCAGCGACAAATGAGGGAGTGGCACCAAAATGAAAAGAAGAAGACGAAAAGAAGTTGGAGATACAGTTAAGATATGGGGAAGAGAAGAGGATGTGAGGTGTTAGATGTAGCCAACCGTAGGTGTTCAGGGCCGGACCAAATGAGTTGTAAGGGGGGGGGGGGGTCCTCCTTTTTTTTTGGGGGGGGGGGGGGGGCAAATCAACGAAGTGGCGAAGCCACAAGCGCGCGCCTGCTTAAAAGTTTTGAAAAACGGTTAAAATCTGTGCAATCTGGTGCATTCTGGGCCTTGTTTTGAGGGTTAAGAGCAGCATTGTTTTGGTGCTAAAACTAGTTAAAAAAAAACCCACACACTCAAAGCAAGGTACATGCTTTTTCCAGGGGTGGGGTTCCGGAACCCCTGGAACCCCCCCCCCCCCCCCCCCTGGGTCCGGCCCTGGTGTTCAAACTCAAGACCGGGACAAAGTAGAAAGCGATGTACTGCGACCGACTCTCAGTGCCGACATACAACTTCCAAGCTTTATTGCTTAACGTCTACAACAGGCGAAGTATTGAAGCTTTGGCTCACCTAAACTCGACGATGAATATGTAAGTGATCCACGTGTGAAAACCAAAACAGAACAGCGCGATGACAGCCAACATTTCTATCCCCGACTGACAAACACTGCATGCGAACTGACTTGGGTCAACGATAAAACCAGCACGGCCCGAACTGAATTTGTTGCGCTGCCATTATCGTGCGCAATTCTGGTAAAAATATAAACCCGGTATGCCGAATTGAGTATTACGAAAGCTAGCCGATGTCAAATATACACAGGGATATTTTAAAATGACTTTCAAAATGTAAAAGCAGATAGCAGACCTTTTTATAAGCAATATGAATGACTGAATGTCCACATACAAGTCGAATGACGCCGTCTATTATGCTGACAAATGGGAACTAGCTTTGCGCATGAATTCATTGACATGAATTTCGACTGCGGAGGCTTTTAGCAAGCTGAAAACAAGCACGGGCAGGTTTTAGTGGAAAAAGTAAGTGTTTTTAATGAAAACGTGTGTAACCTATATATAGTAGTATAGTAAGGCTTAATTGGCAAGAAGAATAAATCAACAAGTCGCGTAAGGCGAAAATACAACATTTAGTCAAGCTGTCGAACTCACAGAATGAAACTGAACGCAAAGCAATTTTTCAGCAAGACCGTATACTCGTAGCATCGTAAGTCCACCGCTCGTGGCAAAGGCAGTGACATAGCGTAGCCTACAAGATCTTTGGCCTGATGGACTGAGGGGCAGAGTGTTGAAGCAGTCCACCATCATTCCCATCCCCAAAACAGCTGCTGCAAGTCAGTTGAATGACTTCTGGCCCGCTGCTCTCACCTCAGTCATAGCTAAGTCAGTGTTTTGAGGTTATCTGGGGGTCGTTCCGATCCCCTATCCGCCTCAGTAGGATAGTATGACGGCTTACCAGTGCCAAAACCTCATAATTGATAATTACCATTTTCACGTGTTTATTACTAACTTTCACCTGTTAATTACTAATTTTTAGTTTTGGCTCACTTCCTGACGGATTGCTAGTGCCAAAACTAAAAATTAGTAATTTTCCCGTGAAAATGAGTAACTAACAGGTGAAAACAGTAACTGACAGCGTTAATTAGTAATTATCACGTGATAATAGGTAACCCCAGGTTTTGGCACTAGTAAGCCGTCATAGGGTTTACTAGTGCCAAAACCTCATATGGGGTGGCAACATCAACAAGCAAGACAGGGATAGATTAGATAAATTCATCAGGAAAGCAAGTGGGGTGGTTGGGAGGAAGCAGGACAATTTCACATCAACACATGAACGACGACTGACTGACAAGGTACAGAAGATTTTGGCTGACGACTCGCACCCACTCAGAACAGAATTTGACAGTAGACGGACAGACAGGAGCAACAGATTCAGACAACCAACCGCAAGATCCACACGCTACAGAAATTTGTTCATTCCATCTGCAATTCACATCTTCAATTCTCAGGTGGGGCGGTAGATGCTGGTGTTGTCGCTCTGATGCACGGGGTCAGTGTTCTGTATTGTTTCAGTATTGTTGATTTTGTTTTGCATGATTATATACTCTTATTCTACTCTCTTAGACAATATGTGATAACCGGCAAGGTGCTGACTTTCGTTTGTGCATTGTTGATGGTGAATGCATGTTAATTTATTTTTAATATACTTTCTTATGTGATAACCAATGTGCTGTATTTTCTCAGTTTTGCTGATGTTATACGCTTGGTACATATATTTACTCATTTTCCTTGAATAACATGTGATAACATTACTTCATAGCTAAGCACATGATTCTACCTGTGGCACAACACAAATCTCTAGCCTTCCTCTCTGAGATGCGTTTGAAGACAGACTGTTAAAATAGAATAAATGTATGTACATAATTATGATAGAATATTGATGTAGGAATTGAAGAAATGTATAAGAACACAAGAATGTATGAATGCCAAAGAACAAATGTTTATTTTTGAATGTTTTATATATGTTTTATTACGGACACAAAAGCTCAGCAATGCAATTTCTCTTTTAGAGATTAATAAAGTTTATTGTATTGTATTGTATTGTAATTGTAACTTTCACCTGTTAATTACTAATTTTTAGTTTTGGCTCACTTCCTGGCGGATTGCTAGTGCCAAAACTAAAATAGTCATTTTCCCGTGAAAATTACTAATTATCCCGTGAAAATGAGTAACTAACGAGTAAAGACAGTAACAGACAGCGTTAATTAGTAATTATCACGTGATAATGGGTAACTCCAGGTTTTGGCTCAAGTAAGCCGTCATAGATATCCGCCTGTGAGCATCTTACCAAAGATACACCTTTCAACAAACAGCAGCTGTGGATGCGATACGGTCCAAGTTTCACATTAATACCTACAGTGATCTTGGCGTCTGTTAGTGTGATCGGCATCGCTTCCTCAAAACAGATTGGTCTTTTCAGTCTGAAGACATTTGAAAGATGAAGGCCGGGGGGAGGGTGTGAGGATTTGCAGTGGTGGGGGTGAAGGGTTTGTGTTTACTCTTCCCGACCCTGTATGTTAGTTTACCTGGTTTTCTGCCGAGTGTGTGTCGGAAAAATATTCTTTTTTTTCTGCCTGGCGGTTCACGGTTGTACAGGCTTATTAATCTATTTGGTACGTACTCAGCGACTCGCACACACACTTCACACTCATCTGTTTTCCGTATTGCAAGCTTTACCTGGCGCAATACTTATATTGACGATCAAGAATTTCCAGTAAAAAAATTTAAAAAAATAAAAACACACACGCACGGACGCAGGTACACACACACATTGAAACACACACACACGCACGGACAGAAAAGGGGAGAGAGACAAGATATGACAAGGCTATTTCTTTATTACCCCAAAAAAATAGCATAAGCGAACAGGTGCTTTTTTTTTTTTAGACAAGCCCTACCCCATGAGAGGTACATATCTAATGATGAATGGTCACATGATAATAAAAAAAAATATTAAAAGCTAACAGACGAACAAGTTAACAAACAAATTACCCAACAAACATGTATGTTATGTTATATTGCTGTTTTTCCTGTACTTGCGTATCTTGTATGTGTCAATAGGCTCTAAAGCACAAGCACAGAGCTCTAAAGCACAGAGCTCTAAAGCACAGAGCTCTAAAGCACAGAGCTCTAAAGCACAGAGCTCTAAAGCACAAGCACAGAGCTCTAAAGCACAGAGCTCTAAAGCACAGAGCCTATTGACACATACAAGATACACAAGTGCAGGAAAAACAGCAATATAATATAACATACATGTAATACAAAACCAAGTGGAACAGGGTGAACAAAGAGGACCTGAAGATGAGCATAAGTTATTGAGGACAGTCGGAAGACGCATTGCATCTGCGTAGTTGAAAACAATCGTACACATATTTTGCCAATTGCCTTTGGATGTCGCTGTCAGTAAACAAAGAACTGACTCTTATTTCATCACTGCCGGTGTACAGGAGGAGGGGTTAGCCTGGCGTTCGCGCTACTCAGTGTGGCGCGGCACCGGTGTAACACGAAATTTTTACTCCACGAAAAATTTACTCCGGAGTAAATATTTCGTACGAAATTCTTACTCCGAGTACACTTTTCGTACGAGAAAAGAACTCCCCAAGGCACGAAAAAATTACTCCCTCCACGAAATTTTTACTCCCCATTTTTTTTACTTCCAGTAAAAATCTCGTAGGCAAAAATGGGATGCGGGCGAAGGGATAATGCCAATAAGTGATCTCGCGCACACGAATGTCGCGCTACCCTCCTTCCACCCCTTCCACCACCAAGAACTAACAGGGGACAAGGGAGTAAAAATATCGTACACCTGGCATGGGAAGTTAAATTGCTCGTGTTGAGGTGAAGTAATTTATTCGTTATTTATTCGTCAGGGGAGTAACATTTCATCCAAAGTCATTCGGCTCTGCTTTTGTTTCTGAGCTGGAGCCCCTAGGGGGACACCGATTGTTGGTCCACACAAAGGCCCGCCACCATTGTCTTCTTGTATCTCTTTCACTGCTTCCTTCAAAAGCAGAAAGTCTGCCTTGCACAACCGCAGGTCTTTCAAGTCCTGGTTTTCAATCAAGCAAAGGCACTTATGGGCCTTTTGGCCAAGCAAGCCTTCTTTTTTCAATGCAGCTTGCACATCCTCTCCAATTTCGTGTTTCTCTATCCACTCGGATAGCGAAAACTCCATGCTGAATTGAAATTGCTGCTTTGCTGTAGCGCGGCTGGCGACTGAGTGACCTACAACTAACCCTCAGTTCCCTCCAGTTCCAGAGTTTCACCCTCCCTTCCTCAGTGACTACTTTCTCACGCCCACGCATACCCACCATCCGCACTCTACCTGCCCTCCCCTCCCCGCCGCTACCCCTGCTAGCCGTCAACTGTCAGATTTCCTAATTCTTCCGTTCCCATCCCTCTGCCCTAGATCTTACCCCCCCCCCCCCTCCTCTGACCGTGAGAACTCTTACAGCTAAACTGCAATTTTACAAATTTTCACTTTATTCGTCAGGGGAGTAACATTTTTGTACAAAACGTTTACTCGGAACTCACCTGTCTTGGGGAGTAATTTTCTCGTGCAATGGGGGAGCGCTTTTTTGGTAAAGGGAGTAACTTTTTCGTACGAAATGTTTACTCCGGAGTAAAAATCTCGTGGGAGTAATTTTCTCGTGTTACACCGGCAAGCCGCGACTTTATCATGAGCCGCGTGTTGTTTATGGCAGCTCTCGGCGTGACTGGTGGCTCTTTATTTATCCCAACCGCTAAAAACCATTAATAAAGCCCTTTACACTGGAGAAGAGTTAAAAACATCAATATTTTTTTAGCAAAATCTAAGGCTGCGAATCTGTGAACTTTCAGTAGACTCTAAACACGACTATTTTCGTCAAGCCTGAAAAAAAAATGTACACAAACTACAAGTCCACCGGTATCCAAACTATAACTGCGGAACGATCACAAGAACAGATGTGTAGTTATACAACCAAAGCACGCAAAAAAAAAAAAAAAAAAAAAAAAAAAAAACCTATTTCACACCATAAACACAAGATAAAGTCGCAAGTAGTAAAAGTACGCCCCGGGGGAAATCTCTGACAGGCGGAGAGGGAAGCGAGGCAAGACAAAGGTTGAACCCCGGCCACCGGGTCAAGGACAAGGAGGTAGCTTTAGCCGAAGAAATTCGCATGCCGCAGTGTTTTCTCCTGCAGAAACTATTACACGAATATTCAGTCGTTGCTTGCTTGGCTTCAGGGGAAAACAATCGCCACGTCAATCTTTTTGAATTGTATTAAACCCTTCCCTCTTTTTACATTTAGTCAAGTTTTGACTAAATGTTTTAACATAGAGGGGGAATCGAGACGAGGATCGTGATGTGTGTGTGTGTGTGTGCGTGTGTGTGTGTGTGTGTGTCTGTCTGTCTGTGCGTGTGTGTGTGTAGAGCGATTCAGACTAAACTACTGGACCGATCTTTATGAAATTTTACATGAGAGTTCCTGGGAATGATATCCCCGGATGTTTTTTTCTTTTTTTGTTGATATTAATGTCTTTGATGACGTCATATCCGGCTTTTTGTAAAAGTTGAGGCGGCACTGTCACACCCTCATTTTTCAATCAAATTGATTGACATTTTGGCCAAGCAATCTTCGACAAAGGCCGGACTACGGTGTTGCATTTCAGCTTGGTGGCTTAAAAATTAATTTAATGACTTTGGTCATTAAAAATCTGAAAATTGTAATTAAATTTTTTTTAAACGATTTAAAATTACTTTTATTTTATTCTTCATCACTTCTTGATTCCAAATACATATAAATATGTTATATTTGGATTAAAAAGAAGCTCTGAAAATTAAAAATATACAAATTATGATCAAAATTGAATTTTCGAAATCAAGTTAAAAACACTTTCATCTTATTCCTTGTGGGTTCCTGATTCCAAAAACATATAGATATGATATGTTTGGATTAAAAACACGCTCAGAAAGTTAAAACGAAGAGAGGTACAGAAAAGCGGGCTATACTTCTCAGCGCAACTACTACCCCGCTCTTCTTGTCAATGTCACTGCCTTTGCCACGAGCGGTGGACTGACGATGCTACGAGTATACGGTCTGGCCAAGTACTCCTTCTAACATATCTCACACTTTGGGGGCCTACCTTTTAAATCTTTATCCTTGTAAAATAAAGTTCTCTCTCTCTCTCATAGTTTCTTTTTGGCCTGTTGGCAAGTCTTCTCTCACTCGTCGAAATAATAAATGATAACACATGGTACCCGGGGGGGGGGGGGGGGGATGAGTGAGCGCAAGGGCAGCTGATGGCGGTGCCATTTGATGTCTGATTCGATCGCGGGGATGCATCGCCCGTAGTTTGGGGAGGGGTGGGGGGGGCGGTAGCAGCAGATGTTGCCGGGAAGCGTTGTTTTGCGCTCTGTGTCTCTGCCCGGGTTTGGGGAGGGGTGGGAGTGGGGGGGGGGGGGGCTATTAGCGGATGCCCCTTCATGTCAACTCACCGGGGAAGGGGAGGGGTGTGCCACTGCAAGGATTTGTACGCCTTGAAAGAAAGGGTGAGAGGGCAGCCGCGGACTCTGCCGCTGGTAACTTTGCCGGCCAGCCGACTAAAGAGGAAACTCTCCAAAGTGATCTATGGCAGCATAGTAGCACCAAAAGTAAAATTACTCCTTTCATTGATGTCTTATACAAGCACATGTTAAGACAAGCCATTGTAATATACCTGTGAGTCTTAGTAATATCCACATATTATACATTTACTAAAATCTCCAGAAGTTACAAATATCTGTGATAATATAAATGTATGTGCATTTCCTGTAGCCGTTTCTGTTTGTTTTTAGATCATGCAGAAAAATGGTTTTTACAAGGAGCAAGATCCGAAAAAAACCACCGTCAAATACACCCTGGTGCATTCTCTGTAGTCAGGCAAACCTGACGCCCACAAGAAGTTGAAAAAACAACAACACTTGTGTGGGTTGAATTAGATCCTTTCTGCTGCAGTTATAGAAGTAAATATTCCTTTTGGAAATTCCTTTCCAAACCCTAATTACGTTTTAAGACACCCTGGTTCTGTACACACCACGGGTTCACCTTGGTTGTGCATTTGCCTTATATGTCTCTCTCTCCCTCTCTCTCTCTTCCCCTCTCTCTCCGTCTCTCTATATCCCTCTCTCTCCCTCTCTCTCTCCCTCTCTCTCTCCCTCTCTCTCTCTCTCTCCCTCTCTCTCCCTCTCTCCCCCTCTCTCTCCGTCTCTCTCCCTCTCTCTCCGTCTCTCTCCCTACCCTCACCCCTCTCTCTCTCCCTATCTCTCTTTCCATCTCCCTCTCTCTCCCTCTCTCTCCCTCTCTCTCTCTCTCTCTCTCTCCCTCTCTCTCTCTCTCCTACCCTCACCCCTCTCTCTCCCTCTCTCTCCCTATCTCCCTCTCTCTCTCCCTCTCTCTCCCTCTCTCTCCCTCTCTCTCCCTCTCTCTCTCCCTCTCTCTCTCTCTCTCTCTCCCTCTCTCTCCCTCTCTCTCTCTCCTACCCTCACCCCTCTCTGAGGGCCCCAAAAGGTTTAAAATCGTGATCGTGATTGGCGTTTTTCGACCTTTCTGTGACCGTGATTGCCGAAACTTCCATTTCTGTGATCGTGATGGGACTTTGTCCGTGATCCGTGATGACAAAAAAATCAAGTCTCGTGATCGTGATCGTCATTTGTTTTCGTGATCGTGATGGGCATTATTGCAAAGCATTTTATTTTCAACGTACATTTTTCACAGCTGTATCACTCTATGATCCTCTATTCGTCAAGGAGCCAATCCTGATTGAAGGGAAGCAACAACACATTCAGAAATATGATTTTGACAGCGATTGTTTCCCTTTAAGAGAACCAATCACACACAAAAAGAGGATACCAGTAAGTTCGTAACACGGTAGATTCGTCACCGGTCCCCAGTAACTTCGCCACAGTAACTTCGCCACAGTAGTCCGAGCGCGGCTGGTATGTAATGGTAATACAACCTTGCACCTCCCCCCCCCCCTCTCTCTCTCTCTCTCTCTTTCTCTCTCTCCCCCTGTCTCTCTATTGTTTATTATCTATCTCTTAAAAATGTGAATCTTGAATCTCTCCCACAAATCAAACATCTCTCTCTCTCTCTTTCTCTCTCTCTCCTTCTCTCTCTCTATTGTTTATTCTCTCTCTCTCTCAGCCTCTCTCTCTCTCTCTCTCTCTCTCTCTCTCTCTCTCTCTCTCTCTCTTAAAAATGTGAATCTTGAATCTCTCCCACAAATCAAACATCTGAAAGCATAAACACCCGCCCACCCTGCCGGTAACTTTGTCACCCGTGACGAATCTACCGTGTGACGAACTTACTGGTAGCCAAATCAGAAGGCGAATTGAAAAAGTCTGCCAAACTTCATCCAATGGAAGGGCTTCGTGCTGAAGCATTTTGAGTGCATTCAGTCACTGAAATCCGATTTTGTAACCGTTCTTCTTTCTTGCAGCTGCCTTGTGGTTAATATACTTCTGGGTCACTAACGGCATGTAACATAGCGTATCACCAACTCTTGCCCCAAATAAAAATAGTTTCTGTGAGGACGTAAACTCCCCCCTAGTTCAGTTTGACGGCATGTAACTGGGAGAATAATGTCCATAGTCTTGCGGATAAAGGCCGCGGGAAGTACAGAGCGGCCGGGAGGGCTGGAGGCTTTGTGCGGCGAAGCAGAGACTCGGATCGAAGGGATGTTCCCGGTGGTATGCATGACTGATTTTAACACGCTGACAAGGGTACATTGTGTTCAACTGACGTATAGATAGAAATAGAGGATGAAGTGAGGTTGATGAATGGGAGGGAGACTGCCTCCCTAGTCGTTAGGGGCGTGTGTGTGTATGTGTGTATGTGTGTGTGTATGTATGTGTGTATGTGTGTGTGTGTGTCACTATGTGGATGTGTGTGTGTGTGTGTGTGTGTGTCACTATGTGGATGTATCTGTGCGTGACTTTGCTGTGTGCGTGTATGTGTAGGGGTGGATGTGTAGGGGTGGATGTGTAGGGGTGGATGTGTACGGGTGGATGTGTAGGGGTGGATGTGTAGGGGTGGATGTGTAGGGGTGGATGTGTAGGGGTGGATGTGTAGGGGTGGATGTGTAGGGGTGGATGTGTAGGGGTGGATGTGTAGGGGTGGATGCGTAGGGGTGGATGTGTAGGGGTGGATGTGTAGGGGTGGATGTGTAGGGGTGGATGTGTAGGGGTGGATGTGTAGGGGTGGATGTGTGTGTATGTGTAGGGGTGGATGTGTAGGGGTGGATGTGTAGGGGTGTATGTGTAGGGGTGGATGTGTAGGGGTGGATGTGTGTGTATGTGTAGGGGTGGATGTGTAGGGGTGGATGTGTAGGGGTGTATGTGTAGGGGTGGATGTGTAGGGGTGGATGTGTAGGGGTGGATGTGTAGGGGTGGATGTGTAGGGGTGGATGTGTAGGGGTGGATGTGTAGGGGTGGATGTGTAGGGGTGGATGTGTAGGGGTGGATGTGTAGGGGTGGATGTGTAGGGGTGGATGTGTAGGGGTGGATGAGAGAGATTGGAATGGGAGCATGTGCACCCCGCCACTCCAGCTTTACAAAAAGAAGAAAAACAATTTAGTTTTTTTTAATCGGTCATATTTACTTGAGAATTTTGGAAGATGATTCCGTAGCCGCAAATCATAAGCTCAGATGGCACCAGATAGCACCATTTCGCTTTTAAATTCAAAGTGCACACCCCGTTACAAACTAACTAATCGGCCGGCCTTGGTGTGCCAACTGTGAGCACTGAGTGTCTGTGGTTTTTAGTTTGTACATGCGGTTATCCAAATGCGCCGTTAGATTATGTAACACGCACAAAACCAAATTCTTCAGATGTTAGTTCCTTTACAATGATGTGAGATTCAAAATGGCATTCGAGAGATTTTTCTTTTCTCCATCAAACTTCCAGAGTGGTAACCAGACACAGGCTACAATAACTCCTCATCCTTGGCGGTCAGCGTGAAGACCTCTCTGAAGGTTTTGATCAACAAGCCATTTTTTCTGCGCTGAATACGGGCAATGTAGTCTCCACCTTGCGGAAAGCTTGAAATCGACTGTCAGTGGTGTCTGTGCAGTAAATACAATCTTTGAACTCAACTTGTTGCTTATGAGTCAGTACTATTGGCTGTCCGAGTCGCAATGGAAACTGGCGGGAGAGCGCCTATTGAGAGTTTTAGCCTACCTCTGTAATTTTTTTTAATTTTTTTTGCATTGTGAGATTATGCCTCATGTTCGAAGTCGGAATACACCCTCCGCTACTGGTCCGATTTGCTGCTCGCCAAAATAGTACACACTCTCTGAACAGGCTCTTCTCGCCTTCGCAGCACACTGATACACCGACAAGGAACAAGTTTTCGAAATGCAGTGCAAGAGTCGAGGTGGATATAACATGTGTTATTCTGTACAAGTGAGAGAGAGAGAGAGAGAGAGAGAGAGAGAGAGAGAGAGAGAGAGAGAGAGAGAGAGAGAGAGAGAGAGAGAGAGAGAGAGAGAGAGAGAGAGAGATACATACACACACACACATACATACACACATACATACATACACACACATACACACACACACTAACACGTAGACAAAAATGCGTCATTCATTCACAATTTAAGAAAAAAATAGGGTATACTTGAATCAACAAACAAACAAAAAACACCCAAAGTTGTTTTCAAAATGTGAGTCCTTATCGTGACTATCATCTCTCAGATGATAACCCCACGTCCGATAAAGACCCCCCCCTGTGTTTTGAAGGGGGGGGGGGGGTTCATTTGTTTTTTGTGTGTTTAGATTGTAGTATACCCACCATATTGAAAACCCAACACGTCTTCCTCCATGTAGACTTCAATGAAGTGCTAAGTGAGGAAAGGCTCTTTTTGTATTGTATTGTATTGTATTGTATTGTATTGTATTGTATTGTATTGTATTGTATTGTATTGTATTGTATTGTATTGTGAGGAAAGGCTCTTTCGAGCTAACACATGACGGGGTTCACAGTGTGACTTTTTATGTCCGGAAAAAAATGTTCTACCAAAACCAAGTTTTTCAAAATGTAAGTCCTCATCGGACTGGGGGGGTTATTTTTTTAACTGTGTTTATAACAACAAACAATACAAATATCAACAAACAATACAAATATTAACAAACAATAACAACAAACAATACAAATATTAACAAACAATACAAATATTAACAAACAATAACAACAAACACTGACAAGCAATTGTGAACACTTTTTATTTGACTGTCCATTGTACACGAATGTTAGAGCAACCACTATTGATACTCTACCAGATAATAATAATATTACTGTTTTGTGTGCTGTGTACGGTACTAGTGACAAGTCCTTGGCTAAAAACACAGCGCTGTTTCATCAGATTCGGAAATTTATATTAGACAGCAAACGTTTTTGTCAATACCATATGTTTAGTCATTGTGCTATTAGAGCATTGAATTGATCTATAGTGGATGCACTCTCTCTC